>NW_009714208.1:0-31511 GCF_000703405.1 Apaloderma vittatum | reverse complement strand
AATTTACAACAGCCCTAACAGAAGCAGCATCTAGGTCACAGCAGATGAGTTTAGTTGAGCGGAGGAGAAATACAGCTTGTATCTCTGCATAGAAACAAGAAAATATTTGGGGTTTTGTTTGTTTGTTTTAAATAAAGGATGAAGTTGTGGGGAAAAAAAAGCCCAAAACGAACACACACACAAATCAGAGGTGTGGATTTAGGTGCTATTCTTCTCTACCTTGCAGCTCAGCTCCTTGCCACTTTGCGCAGAGCAAACTGATTTGTGGGCAACCCCAAACACAGCTGATGCACACTTGGCAGCTGGAAGGATAACTGGTCTCATTTGCATATGCAAAGTGGAATCAGAGTTGATTCTTACTAAAATCTGACTTTAGACTTCAGATTCAGTTATAATTTTAGGCAGTACCTTAACAGAATCCTTTTAAAGATGTGCATCCAGATGAACGTAAGTGGACTGAGTTAAGTTGTGTCCTCCCTGCCCAGGGTGGGGATGGCACTGGAGCATCACCCACTCTGTCACAGGAGGCTGAAACCATTCCTAGCATCCCATCTCCTTAGCTGCAGCCGATTTTTATGGCAAACTAAATTTACTGATTTGTTACCAGGACAGAGAAGGCACATTTGAGATAACATTTGTGCACAAGCAGCCGCTAGTATTTGCACCCCAGGACCTGTGAGTCCCAACATTTTCAATTCTCCAACAACCTTGGCAGCTGCAATTGCAGCATAGTTGGGGTCAGAAGTTATTTTTCAAGAGAGAAATGTATGCTTTTAAGAGTTAGCCAAAGGCAAGTTTATTCACAATCAGAAGAGAAAACCTCAAAATCTAAATATTTCTTAAAAATGTTTTTGATAGCTTCTTTGAATCATGACTCCTGGTGGTAGTACCTGACTTCCCTACTAACCCATGTTCCTCAGGACAGAAAGGGAGAACTTTTATTCTACCAGCATTATGTCCAAATATCACTTGTGCTTCTGGAGGGTAGGAGGAAAAACCTGACAGCTAAACAATAGAGACCATGAGGTAGGGGTGACAAGATGGTTCTGTCCAACAACAGGACACAGCTCCTATAAAAGGCTTTGCCGGAACACCACCATTACTCTTAACACAGCAGGACACCACAGCGTCCCAAAGAGATGCTGCGCAAGGAGTAAAGGGAATATCTTGTGCCTGAGCACAGCTGCTCAAAAAGCAGGAGAAAAGATGTCCCCAGTTGTGGAGAAGTTACAACAGATCCATTCCCAGTTCAGTCTCAGCCTCCAGCCCTACTCTGCTTGTAGTGATTTACAAGAGCAACCATGCAAGAAAAACACAAGCAAAAAGGACAAAAAGCCTACAAGACTAAACATAGAGGCATGTGAATATCAGCCCAACAGCTCTGATTCAGCAAAAGGTCACTCACTGACACCGACGACAGGTCGGCCCTCTTCCCGCAGGTGAAACGGGGACAGCTCCCTCTCCGTGCCTTGTCTTCTTACCTGGGCTTTGGCTGCAAGGGCTCTTCGGTCCCCAGCAGCCCAAAGAGATGTTCTGCCCACAGCATCCACAATCTGGGCACAATTAGGAACACAAATTGACCATTATGTCCTTTATTAATCTGCTCCAATTTTTATGCTGTGGAAACACCTAGTTCCACTGCTTTGGCTACTGGCCCCTAACATAACAAGTTGCATGGGACTTGTCTCATCAAAATATCATCATGTCTAAATAGAGGATCTGTCTGAACCACAGTGAAAATGAGTAATGATCACAATTACAGGCCGCATAACAGTCCAATAAAATCTAATTAAAATGATCCACATCCCATCTGCCAACAGCACATAAGCAACACCAGCCATGGGGGGGGGCAGGCAGAGGAAGAGTAAATAACACTGTCTTAATTTTTAAAATATAAAATATTTCACAGTGAAAAAGCCATTTATATTTTATGACCAGCTCCAAACTATGCTGCCAGTGAACTTATGTGATGACTGGAGACTTCCTTAACTCAGGAGAAGTTTTGAGGGCTGCTCCCTGAGAAAAAAATTCCAGGAAGAAGTTTCCTCAAAGTAAACTTTTCAGAATAGCTCGTGCAATTTGAGTTCCTATTTTAAATCTGATTTGAGAACTAAGTATTCTGCTTTTTAATGATGTAAGTGCATTTGTAAAAACACAAACAAATAAGCAAGTAAACCAAAAAAAAAGAAACAACCCACACTACTTTTGGACATCATTCCATTGGTTGCTCCTTTCTTGGGACAAATAAGAATAACATCACATGCTCTCACTTCCCACACTTCGGGCGTCTCCAGACGTGGACACTTCTTGAGCTTTCTACAGCCAGCAACCAACACAGTTCAAGTTACTTTCTATTATCTTTTCTGTGACCTGTTCTTACTTTTGAGATGGTGCAGCTAATAATCTGCTTTCTGATAACATTGAATACAAGGTTATCAACAAATTGCCAAGAAACAAAACACCATCCCACTCTATCTGAAAAGAGAAAGCACTCTGAATAATACTGTGTTCCCCTCATCTTGCTGACCATTTAAGAGATCCAAAAAATAAAAAAAAATTAAAAAAATAAAAGGATAAAATATGAAAGGCATCAAAGGCATAACTGAAGTTACAAATGCTACCTCTTGAAATTTTGTCTTGTAATCAACTTTTATATACAAATTTGTGAACACTTCTATGGCAAGGTACCAACCAAAGCCATCCAAAACTTGAAGTCTCCAGAACAGGAAGAGACCCACAATGAAAATTAATTTTCTTCTAGCAGAATACACCTGGAACAGTGTCTATTTTTTGTGATTAGTCTCCATCCATCTGCAAAATAATTGTCACAGTTTCAGCCTCAGATGCCCCAGTACTGTAGACTTCTAATACCTCACAATTACCATGTGGCTACAGCCCATTTTCATACTGTTGCACCAAGCTAAAGAGAAGTGATTTTGCCATTAAAGAGAAAGCTTCACAACTTTGCTTTGACTGTGGCTGCTCAAATCACTCTAACCTTTGACTAAGGAAGAAGTTCGGGAATGCAGAGACACAACAACAGTTCCAGCATAGTGTTATGATAAAATGAAAGAGGGAAAATACATATTATACAAATCACCTCTGGGAAACAGTAATCGCAAAAGTTATTAAACATTCTGTCAAAGGTTCTGCAGACTCCTTTTCTCTCTGCCCAGTTTTGTTTGCCATAAAGGCAGGTTGCTAATATTTGTCACTTTCAAATTCATAATTTACTACTTAAAAGGCAGCAAAAATATAATGTATTTTCATAAAAGTCTATGAAGTTGTCCAATTTTGCAGAGCTGCAGGAGGACTGAAACCTTATGCTATGGCATAGGTCTTTTCATGCATTATGGATATGGTAATTTTACAATTCAAGGCAACATTTCTCACCTTTTCCATTGCCTGGCATTGCTGGATGATGCTGTAGGAGATGCAGCTGTTTTCGAGATTCACACACCCCACGCCTTTATGAAGGCAGAAGGACCCACGAGAGCCTGGGTGAGGCATCCCAAATGCTGTTGCTGCACTTAGGGCACGGACTTAGCCCTCTTCTCCAAGAGGCACTTCTTGTGGTATTTCAGTGGTCTAAAGGAGCACGCTGGAAATCACTGGGATCCATGTTTTCACTGCTAATTCTGAGTAACCTGCAAGAGAAACAGGTAAATTTTAGAAATCCACATGGTACAAAGAGCCAGCAAGGGCATACAGGACTTTGACTTCCAAGGGCACAGCATCCTATCTTCACAGCAAGCTATTCCACTAGTTATCATACCTTACAGATTTACATCACATCTTTGGATTCTCCCATTTATAACAGGCTCAAATTAGGTTTTGGTAAGATCCCAGTCCTATTGGCTTGCTCTTGTGGGTTCTCTGGAGTCTAATAAGGCATTGTAGTCATTTACAGTTATTTCTGTAGCTAATACCCTGCAATGCTGGCCACCATATTGTAATGAAACTTGTAGAAACTCTGTCTTTCTCTGACTTAGAGTATATGCTTAAAGCGAGCTAAAAAGGATTGCCAGCTTGCCTGCCTGTAGTCAAGCTTCAACCTTTTCCAGTTCCCAAAATTAAGTCTCGCCTCTGCATATTCTCTGAAGCCAGCTTCACCTCACACATTAGACCAGAGAATTGCATTTCATTTTTTCCAAGTTTAATATAGACATAGAGGACAGTTTCTTACTACACACTTAACTCCTACTGGCTTGAGAAAGGTTTACTTAAATTCTTTGAGGGAAATCAGAGCCCACAGACACAGAGCTTGCATATCCGTATACATGCTAAGAGACATGCCAAGCCCCACCACATCCAGCAGCACAACTCCCATCGGAAAATTAAAGACAGGTTTCAAAAATGTTCTTTTTCTGAAGCAGAGAGATTTTTCTACATAGTTAATTTTGCAAGACTCAAAATTTTACTCTATATATCCTCCTTTTCTTAATATATTGAAAATGTCCATTGACAGCATTTGCGATCCTCTTTTTCACTTTAAAGGGAATCTTAGTCCCGGTTGTCTTCCCTCCCCCAAAATCTTCAGATTATCTCTTTACTTCCTACAGCAGAGAAACATAAAATAATTCTAGATCTTCAGTCTGCTCAATATAAATATTTCATTATGATCAAGTTCAATATAAATGAGTCCAACTACCGAGAATAAAACCAAGCAAACAGCATACATATGTGAGTGTTGAAAGAGGAAAGGGTCTGTATTTGCAAAAGAAAAATCTGCATTTCTCTGGGAGGATGAAGCTTCCCACATTGCCAGATAAAGAGGGCAGTGGGTTATTTATCCATCTACAGCCAGAACTATGGGGAAGCTACTGAAAAAGAGCTGAAAGGCTGAGCAGGGGAAGGGAGGCTTATTAAATCAAATGAGATTCAACACTAACGTTGCTCACTGCTATAGATCCTGAATCCAATATCCTACATGAGAGGGATAATGATATAGTCAGTGGGAGGTCCTTCCATAGGGGTAAAAGTACAACTATATTTTTATTTTATTCTGGGAGGTTTTTTTCCCCCATCCCTTTCTATCCTGAACCTTTGCAGAAGGGAGGGGAAAGTTTGTCTCGGTTCTACTTCTTCCCTGCTTATAAAAGAGAAAACCAATTTCATTTCATACACATATAAGAGACCAAAGCCAGAAATTCACAAGAAAGTGGCATTCAATCAAGATTTTGAGAATTAGGCTAGGAAGAGTTGAAGAAGAAGTGTTCTGTGCTGCAGAGTCTTTTGAATTCATTTGCTTAAAACTCAGCATTCAAACCAAAAGGGCCAATTGCCCAGCTTCTGCAAATGAAACCAAAATAACTGAAGTCCAATTAATTTCACCAGTTTACCCCAAAATACCCTGGCTTATTCCTGGCCCATTTGCAACTAGCATTACTGAGTACATCCACTCTGAGCACATACCTTTCAGTAGGAATAACAAACTCCTATTTCGTAGGGATCCCAGGGGCAGAGAGCTGATACTCCTAATGAGCAGTGTCAATGTTACACAGGAGATTTTTAACAGACATTACAACAGGGTCTCTCCTATACAGTCCCACAGGTACAGCTTCCATACTTGCTCACCGTGCATAAAACAGTCTGAGTGGACTATTCAGTGGATAAAGAACTGGCTTGACAACTGCACCCAAAGAGTGGCTGTCAATGGGTCTGTGTCCAAGTGGAAGTCAGTGACAAGTGGAGTCCCTCAAGGATCAGTACTGGGACCATTCTTGTTTAACATCTTCATCAGCGACATGGACAGTGGCATTGAGTGCACCCTCAGCAAGTTTGTCGACGACATGAAGCTGTGTGGGGCGGCTGACACCCTGGAGGGTAGGGATGCCATCCAGAGGGACCTCAACAGGCTGGAGAGGTGGGTCCAGGCCAACCTCATGAAGGTCAACAAGACCAAATGCAAGGTTCTCCATCTGGGTTGGGGCAATCCCAAACACCGATATACACTGGGCAGTGACTGGCTTGCGAGCAGCCCTGGAGAAAAGGACTTGGGGGTACTGGTGGACGAGAAGCTCAATACGAGCTGTCAGTGGCACTTGCAGCCCAGAAAGCCAGTCGTGTTCTGGGTTGCATCAAGAGGTGCAGGGCCAGCAAGGCGAGGGAGTTGATTCTCCCCCTCTATTCCACTCTCGTGAGACCTCACCTGGAGTTCTGCCTCCAGTTCTGGAGCCCACAGCACAAGAGAGATCTGGACGTGCTGGAGCATGTCCAGAGAAGGGCCACAGGGATGATTAGAGGGCTGGAGCACCTCTCCTGTGAAGACAGACTGAGAGAGTTGGGGCCGTTCAGTCTGCAGAACAGAAGGCTCTGAGGAGACCTTATTGTGGCTTCCAGTATCTCAAGGGGGCTACAAGAAAGCGGGTGAGGAGCTTTTTATGATGTCTGATAGTGATAAGACTAGAGGGAATGGATTAAAGCCAGAGATGGATCAGTTCAGGTTGGACGTTAGGAAGAAGTTCTTCCCCATGAGGGTGGTGAGACCCTGGCACAGGTTGCCCAGAGAGGGGGTGGAAACCCCATCCCTGGAAGTTTTTAAGGCCAGGCTGGACGGGGCTCTGGGTAGCCTGATCTAATGGGGGATGTCCCTGCCCATGGCAGGGGCGTTGGAACTAGATGATCTTTAAGGTCTCTTCCAACCCTGACAATTCTATGATTCTATGCTTGCACAGTCTGATCACCGGGGTGAGCTCAGCAGCAGAAAGACACAGTCACCTTGTAGCACAGATCCAGTAGTACAGCAAATATAAACATACGGTATAAATTACATTGCTGTTTCCTTGACTTACCTGAGCACACTAACATTATGAACTGACACAAGAACAAAATTGATACGTTGAAGTCCTGATGCTCCTGATCCCAGGTGAATTGTACACAAAGACTGTCACACATAGACAGTGATTTGCGGAAGGCAGCAGAAGTCTGAACACTAAAAGGCACTAAACAAGTGTAACTAGCAGGTTAGCAGGTAATCCAAGCAAAATGCAAGGTGTGTATATAAGTTAATTAACGAGTATTTGAAAGCAGGATAGGTCCCATTTTACTCTAAAAAAATGACCCTTTCAGCAAAGCCCTACAGCAGTGTTCCAAGCAAAGGCAGCAAGATTTCTGTAAACTCTACTCAATGCTTTTCCCTACCCTGCAAACAAGGGGTAAATACTTTGAAAATACCTTTAGGTTAGATTTTAGGTTTAGATATAAGACAGATACAAGCTTCCTGGCCAGCATAAGAAAGAGGAGCTCTTAAATCCTTTCAAATGGGGAAAAATATACCCAAGTCAAAAGTGCCAGGTTACCTTTGCCAACTTTTACAGAGAAGCTGAAGCTTTGCAGCCTGCTCTTCTTTGTCTTCTTCCCCAGCCTGACAGCAATTCTGACTCCACAGTTGGCTCCAGAGCTCCTCCTGTCCCCAAGGTCATACAACTTGCAGTTTAAAACCACGGATTAAATCGCAGAATTTCTGAAACATCCAGAGGAGGAACAAAGAGCCTGGCTTTGCTAGGTGGGACTGCAGCCGGGGTAGTCATATCGCTCTCACTCATGAGCTGACCAAAACGATCACTTAACTTATTTAATGAATTATGTCTCAATGTGGCTGTCTCTGTAAATTAACTAATAATTTCCAGAATGTGTGAATATATAAGCATATATTAGGAGCTAAGTCTCACAATGCAACAGAAAAATTATTTTAAAACCTTGTTACATAAGCTATATAACTGTAGAAAAGATTTTTCATTTTATATGACCTGTATCCAAATGTGATCTAAAATCCCTTGTATTGCATTAGTGCAGGCTTATTTTTTAATATAACATAGTATTTCTACTAATGTTGCCTGTTTACACTTTGTGTTCGCAAAAAGCTGTATTAGGATTGATATTGCAGCAGGTTATATCAGCACAAACATGTTTGCCCAAAGTCACATCAATACTAGCAGGACTTTTAATGCTGGCTGCTGTTTTATGGGAATTTTCAGGCACTATTGTATACAGAGTATAAATATTTATATATGATGTGTGTTTGTGAATACATGTACATACACAGGACCAGGCAGACCCAGTTAATCAGCCAGTTTGAAAACTTCATTGCTTTCAGATGAAAAAGAAAATTATATTAACATATCAATAGCATATACATGCTGAGAGAGTGATTACCCTTTACATCTTCAGGATATCCAAGCACCCAGACAGGCCCAGCTACATTAACACCCTATCTGAAATACTCTCTCTTGGTATCTCTCATTTCTCCTCTACTCTTTTCTTCAGACTTTCTTCTCCTTATCTGCCTTTCCTCTTTAGCCATTTCCATCTGTCTCATTTCTCTTTCCATTTCCCTTGTTCATCCATCTTTCTCCCCTCCCTTTTGTTATTCATCACTCCCTTGTCTGTTTTATTCTCCCCCCCTCCTCTTTTTCCCCCCTTCTTCCCCTCCTGGTCTCCTTGTCCCACCCCAGTTCCTCGCTGCCTGTTCTGCTTGAAGTTTCCACCTCGTGGGTGCGTACTGCTGACTTCACATTTGCTGTGGTGTGAGCTTCACATCTGTGAATGGATGACAGGAAAGATTAATAACCCCGCGTTCCCCTTCTCCTTGACTGTGGGCTTGTCTAATGAATAAATATATAAATAAAAAGCAGAGCTAAAAAATCATCTAAATACAGACCTGGAGCCTGGGAGGAAATAATATTTTGCTGAATCTAGTCTTTAAAAAAAAAAAAAAAAAACCAACAAAAAACAACCAGCAACAAAAAAAACTCCAAAACCTCTAATGATCTCTAGTTTACATACTCGGCAATTTTTTTCCTAAATACTTTATGGGGAAAAGAAGAAAAGTTAGAGGCAAAGGAATGAGCCCTTTCTCCTGAGCCAATTAAAGGACAAGCAATTTAAAAGCAATAATACAGAAGATACAGGAAATATGTGGGAAAGAAGTTTAGATGCCCAGCAAAAAGCAGAGCTGTCAGATGGGGTATCAGCACACCACCTTGTCAGCAACAACTCACACACAACCGGGTAGAAATCACACTGCAGAGCCATGACATTATAGCAAGGAAGGTATTTCTGGCTAATTCCAGCTTTTCCATGTAAATGAATTTCTTTGCCTTTGGCTCTAGACCTGACTACACCATCCACAGCAACATCACAGTTTAGGTTCCACTACTTTTTGGCCATTTGTAAGTCGATCATTTGACTTAAAATCGAGTCTTAATCGAAAACAGAGACAAATAGAGCAAGGAGCTCTACGTACGATGCATCCTCAGCATCTTTAAAGAAGGAGGAAAAGAGCTTTGCACCAAACTCATTCTCAGTTCAATCCCTCACCTCTCAGTCTTATGACAATCTTAACAAGATCTTTTATCGCTGGGGGAAGAGGAGACCTGCCAATGGCTAGCTATAGAAGGAGACATTTCTCGCAGCAAAAAGCAGCCTGCCTAGCCTGTGGCTGTAGGTCAGACTTGACAGAGGTCCTCACAGCAGCAAGTCTTGGAGGCTCAAGTCATTACCCCCAGGAAATCACACATAAAGCAGTGCTACAAATGCTGCAGTTTGATCCAAAGGCCTTCAGCAAGACTTGATGCACAAAACCATAAATGTCCAGGGGAAGGAGGGAGAAATAATTAAATCAGGAACCCAGCTCCACTTTCTACCCCTGGGCAAAGCGGTCACCAGGTCTGCTGAGTCCTTTGCAGAAGCAAGGGACAAAGGAGGGACCCCCATCCAAGTTTAGGGCTGGGGTGGCCACTAAACTCTGACCAAGCTTCTGCGACCCCCCAGCACCCTGCCAATAGAGGGTAATCGGAACCAGGGAGAGACACCATGAGGTCAAAAAAACAAAGAACTTGAATGAGTTTAACGAAAAAGAACATAATACTAACAATAGCAACAAAGGCATTGAACAGTGTACAGATATATACAAGCATGTAAATATATTCAAAGATACAAATGAACATGCTAATATGGAACTCTCACCTTCTGGATGGCAACTCTGTCCCAAGCAGAAAAGCCCCAGACTGGACTGGGCAGCAGATGGGAGCGCCCAAGCCCAGAGTCCCAAAAACAGCCAAAAAAACCCCAAAAAGCAATTCCTGGAGCACCCATGCTGGCAGTCACAGAGACAGGAGAAGACAACCTGTCCTGATGAACGTCACTCCTCTGCAGCGTGGAAACAGTCAGCAGGATCTCCAGCAGCCCAGGTAGAGCTGAGGAACAACTCAGGGCATTGCCCCAGCATAGCAGCACCAAAGAGCCCAGGGGCCTTTTTATAAGGAGCACCATGGGAAGAAACGCTGTGATTGGCCCACTGGGGTCACCTGACCCACCCTCTCCTCCCCATTGGCACAGCTGTACCCCCCATTGTGATGTCCCCGGGCCAGGAGCCCCAGAGAACTGCCATCCTGGGCTCTCCAACCAGGACAGCCCCAGCCCTGGTGCAGGCCAGGGCAAGCCCCATATGAACCTCTTTTGACCACGTTTTTTTCCCCAGATCGTTTTTTCAGAGCTGTAGGAGAACAAGACCAGAGATGAGAACCACCACCTTTATACGTGACCTCAAGAAACAAAAAGCCAGAGTACCTAAATCCTAACAAAACTCGTGTAACCAATTTTTCCAGTCCTGGCCACCTTTGCTGCTTCAGAGCAAGAATACCTCTTTCTGCTTTTTCATCCGGCTGGGACAGAGACCTCAAAATCTCTGCTGGGGTCCGAGGACGGGACCACGAACCAGCCGCTCTGTGTTCCCAGAGCATTCCTCCCTGAACCAGAGTGACAAAGTGTTTCCTACATCGAATGCCTGGTTTCTCCCAACTTTCTTTGAAGCACCTGAAAGGAAACGTGGCAGCAAGCTCCTGGCCTCAGCAACCTGCCCTGGGGATGCCTGCGTGGCAGGAGCTGGTTGGTCTTGCTCAGGTCACCTAAGCGGGGTATTGCGAGAGAGAAAAACCTTTAAAAAACACCTTGTCCAAAAAAAAAAAAAAAAGTCAGCAGTGTAACAAATACAAGCTACTCTTAAATTGTTTTATTAGGTTGAGGTCTGCAGCTGTGTGTAACGCTCAGCCTTTAAAAAACTAGACAAAAGAAAACCAGACACAAAGCACATCCCTGCTAACACTTGTACACATGGGTAATTTTACTCATGCGAATTTACCAGATAAGGCCCATAAAATCATGTGGGAAAAGCTTTAGAAGAAAGATAAATATTCTGTCACCTTTTCATAAATATGTATGTCACACACGCACATTCTCTTAAATGGTAGTATTTAAATTACTGTTATTAATGAAGAAAAATATTGGGCCTAATCCTGGTGCCTTTATTTAACAGCTGCTCCGATGCAGTGCAAGATCATGCCCAGTGCAGCCAATCATACAATTCTTTTCTTGCACTCCAATTTTAAAATAAAGCAATTTTTCTCCCTGGGAATTTTGCAATATCTATGAATAATAAACTGCTCTAAAATGATAGTGACCTTCAGGTTTTAAATTTGAAAAGAATTCTAGATGGAAGAAATAAATGCAGTGTAAATAACCACTGGGTAATTAAATTTATTTTTAAACAGCATTAAAGTTCAGAAGAAAGAGAATAACAAAGAATATCTCATGCGGACATGCACAAAGACTGTGTCTGTATAATTAGTTATCTAGCAGTAACCAAAGTCTTTTTTATACAGATTGATTATTTCTGAGATTGCATCTTGCAAATCTGAACTAGAAATGCTTTTTGTGCAGCGTTCAAACATGAAGATGCCTTTGGTAACACTACAGGCTGAGGATCCCAAATAGATATTTAATTTAGATTGAACGGGACACTTATGCCATGGTAAATAAATCAGATTATTAATGAAAGTCTTTTCATTGATGTTTAATGGCTATCATATCTGTGGAATTGCTGTTAATCCAAAATAAATGTGTTTAATAATCAATTGGTATTTGTTTATAACACAATAATTGTCTTATTAAATCAGAATTAAATGCCTATTAGGAAATGTTAACTTAAAGCCTTACTGAGACATCTGAATAGGAGTATAATTAATAATTCTCTTACTTCTTGAGAAGGAGTAACAAATTAATTGTCAAAATACTGTAATGTATGTTGTGAAACCCTATAAATGAGAACTTTGAATTGTTCAGTACAAAGAAGAGATAACTGCTCCTAAGAGCAGATTAAAAATTCTACATTATAATTACTACATTTTGTAGGATTTCTTTTACTGGGTTTTAATAATTCTAAAGTCTTTTTTTTAAATTAAATTGTTTGATGATCAGGAGAAGAAAAAGAGAGGAGGGATATCTCAATTTCCTTGTTTCCTTAGAGCTGCGCTTGGTTTCACCTATTTTCCTTCCCAAAAGCAAATTTGTACTATTGAAAATTCAGAAGTTCTTTTTCTTTTTGATTCCTTTTAAACGCATGTTTTCTTTTAAAAGATGGGAAGGAGGGGAAGAGAAGAAGAAAAAAGATTATAGTTAACTCATTTGCTTTAATTGCAAACATATCCCTTCCCATCAGGGCGGCACTTGATCAAAATGCCAGAAATAAATATATTAAGACATCCATCAGTTCTCTGTCCCCGCTGTCATTTTCTTTAAAGAAGTTGGAAAGCGTCTGTTATTCCCATCCTAAGGGCTGGGCTGAGCTGCTCTGGGGTTGCTGCCGCTTTTCAAGGACTGAAGAATTATTTGTTTCGCGGGCGTCAGCCTCGAACCCACCGGGAAACGTCGACAGATGCTGCAGGAGAACCTCGGGCTGCACAGCTCCGGCTGCAGCTGGGGAACCCCCCGCCGGAGATCGGGTTCCTCAGGCTCTACAGGGACCGAGGAGAGAGAAGAGGCTCTAATCCTGCCGGTAAAAGTCGAATAATATTTATGCTTGTGAGTCAGAAGTACACGGATGATCTTAAAATGAAGTTGTTTAAGAGGAACCTGGGTACCCCCAAAGATGCTCTGGGTGGTTCAGGAGTTGCACCTGGTTCTTTCAGGGGGTTTGGCCACGCTGATGTTTTTTATAAACAGGTTGTGGTGGAAGGAGAGGAGGGTGTAAGAGCAGTTCCATTCTATTTAAAGAGTAGAGATGTTTTGCAAAGGAACCGAAAAGGTTTCAGCAGAGTGACACCTCGTTTTTCTTTCGGTACTGCTCAGGAAGCTATAGCCTTGTCTGCTTCTGACAATTATCTCTATTAACGACCCAAAGCATAGTCAGACCTTCAAATCGTTCTTTTCCTAACATTTCAGAAAAGGAAAAGAAAAGAAAAAAAGGAGTTTGGTGTATTTCCAAATCCTTTCAGACAGCTGCTGGGACTGTAAAAAGAAATAATGCCCACACCTTAGTGCCCAGTAAAAGAATAAATCCACTATTTCCTTGAGTTAGCAAATCGAAGTGAAACAGGCAGCGCTCTCACTCTTTCGTTTTGCTATTGGTGACAACTTTTAGCACAGAAACCTCCTGGCACGAATATTTATAGGAATCACCAGTTCAAGGAATCTCGATTTAGAACACAAAAATCCCCGACGTGTCTGTCTTGTCAGGGCAGAGAAGCACCATCGGGTGATCTATCCCTCGGTCTGGCTGGAGGAACGGCTCAAAAATTCACAGAAAAAGGATTAGTCATGAAGTATCTAGCACAGAATGAATAGAGGAACACAGACAAAAACCCAGACTGCTCGGACAGTTTGTAAATAGAAAGGGAATAAATTCTCTTAATGAATTATTCAGGATGCAGACAGCTTCACCTTGGGCCAAATTTACCTTCCACGTAAGCAAATGCAACTCCTCATAAAGTTCACGGCACTTGTAACAGGAGCTTTGCTGCCGTGCTCATCGGCCGCTCTCGGAGTGTTACACGGGAAACTGATTTCCCTGGAAGCCTCCGTCAAGTAGCTCAAATTTCTAATAAAAATGTTAACTTCCATAAAGGAGGAAAGTACATGATATTGCATGCCTCGGCCCAAAACTGTATCATAAACCTTTCATAAAATGTTTGCTTGTGTCAGTTAAGTAATTAACAATATTCCAGGAGACCATCAGCTACCAGAATCTCATTGTCCTCTCTGCATGTGAGCTGGAGTTTATAAACATATTAAAAAAAAAAAAATTCTTGTCATTGGAAACTGCGTGTGTGCACAGCTATTGCAACCAAACTCCAGCGAGTCGAAAGAATCACCTTGTCTATGCAATACAATCATAATTAAACACTCAAGCCCTGTCATAACAGCAGTCAGAGCTGAAAAGATCTGACATTTTTAGCACCAGTTCACTTGGAAAAGAAGCATGTTGCGGAAGAGAGCTCACTCCCTTTGAAGAGAAAAAGAGAAAGACGGAGAGAAAAAGGAGAGAAAGAAAGAAGAAAAGCTGTTATTTTGCACAGCAGAGTATTGAATTCTTTCATTTCTTTATAATTTAGGATCTAAGTTTGGTATATTTTTTTTTTCAATTGAAGAATCCACTTCTCCTAATTCCCTGCACTGGTTTAAATGTTGCCAGTCAAGCGTTCATAGATTCCAAGAAAAGAGGAACACTTCAAAACATCATTTATTCCCTTACACATGCAGGAAGGCCAGCGCTCAACATTTGCATACAGACCTGGGTAGGTCTGGGAGCTTCCTCAGCAGAGCCAGGGTGCCATTTAAGAGAATGACATGGTCTAATACCGTCTCTGGGATGCTAGACGCCCAGAAGATTGAAAAATGTTACCCCGTTACAATCGTAAAAATGAAAATAAAAGTTCCGAGCTTAAAAAGGAAAAGTAAATACCTTCAACTAGCAACGATAAATTACATTTTCCAATTACAACGCCTGTAACGCTTACCATTTTTAAATTAATGTAAAAATTAAGCTGAGTGAAAAATTAATAAAAACCATAATTTCGGGGTCTCTGTGCAGTTTTCACCTGTGAACTGAGCTTGGCTCCAGTGGAAAGCCCCAGAGCTCCATCTTGTGGCTTTTTGATTCCGAGGAAAGGAAAAGAATTAGAAATCAAAGTAATTTTGTTATTAAATCACCCTCAAATGCAATTTCTTTTGCTGGCATCACACACAGAAGCAAGGCAGAGAAGAAAAACGGCCAACAAACTATTTTTTGATCTATTTTACTGTGCAATGTCATCTCCTTTTTTTCTTTTTGCTTAAGGAAAAATTCTCTGCTTTTTTCCTAACCCAAAACCCATTGCAAAACCATTGCCAACAGCAGGACCTAAATTAAATAAAGCTGTGGCCTGGAAGAGAAAGTTGCTGGACTGGAGAAGGGCACAGCAGACAGGCTGCACGGCTCCCAAATGAAACCAGTTTGCAGTTTTGCGGCACGATTACTCCTTAATCTCAAAAGCAAAGTGATCTTGGGGCCAGACCTCCTGCATCGCAGGCCCTGTGGTTATTTTCTGCTTTTGCTATTTACCATTTTACAACCTTCACAGTGGGATGCTGGAGAGTTTCTGAGCCGAAGGTTGTTGCCGAGCGCACGAGTGGCGCCGGCCGCAGGGACAGCCCCAGCTCCCCTCGCCTCTCTGCCTCTCACAAAGATCTCAAGGGTGAACTCATAGGTTCTATGGGGGAAAAGGACAGATAATAAAAGAGACGTAAAAATTAAGAATGCACAACTTGTTTCCTTTAACAGAGAAAAGCCCTGTCGTTAAATGGGGCTGTTTCGATATTGTGACATGCAGTTTTTTTGCATTTGGAGGTGAAAGATTCTGCTTGGACTTTACTCAGATGTAGATAAGACAGACAACTCTGCTCCTGTGGACTTTTGTAATGGGGTTTTGGGTTTGGTTTGGTTTTTTTTTAATCCTGAACCAGTAACAGATAAATCCCAATTTATTTGTTGTTTCCCCACTCTGAAACAGGAGCCTCCTTAGGAGGTTATTGATCTGTTTCCCACAGGAAAACATGCTCAAAATTTAGGTCTCTGCTCTGTGTTTGGTCCAGTCAAGGGGCATCCCTGAAGATATCTTTTTGGAGGGCTCATAAGTCTTTGAGCCTCATTAATTTAATATCAAACCACAATAATTATTTTTTCTTA
Source organism: Apaloderma vittatum (assembly GCF_000703405.1). NCBI lineage: Eukaryota > Metazoa > Chordata > Aves > Trogoniformes > Trogonidae > Apaloderma > Apaloderma vittatum. The sequence continues at coordinate 15,508 of NW_009714208.1, read as the reverse complement.
AAAAAAAACAAAGGTGAATTCTTGTAGAAATATCTCCATTATATGACGAAACAGGCGGCACCAGACCTATAATGCACTGTGCATCTTATCAAAATACCCCCCGTGGAGAAGCAAATGGCTCTATGAATTTGCAATGAAGCAAAGTGTCTGTTGCCTCCAGGTGATTTGTTTGAACCAGGCTCACTGTCATCAGGCAAGTCCAGGAAAGCCAGCCCTGCTCCCGTCACGGCTAATTCACACCACAGGACAGGGCTGCAGCAGGCGTGGATGTATCCCAGGTAATCTGAATCGAGCTAAATGGGGAACTGACTGCAGCGAAAGGAAGGGAGGGAAGGTAGTAATGAACGGCAAAGAGTCAATCAGCAGCGAAACCTCTCCCCTAACACTTTATTACCTGCACTGGTTATGCCGAAACCATGAACGAGAGACCCGGAGAGTCACCAGGTCTCGTATGCTGAATAACACCAAGGGGCTGGAGAGAAAGAAGCCCTCTTGCAAGATCTGGTGCTGAGCAGCACATATAGATGAGAAGAGGTCGTCCCTGCTGGCAGGCACAGTGCAAGCTCGTTCCCTCCTCACGTCCCATCACGCAGAGCCCGGCCACCGCCCGGCCCCATCAGCTGCCGGTGCCGCAGCCCTGCTGAGGGCTGGCCAGAAGCAGGCGGACGTCTCTGCTGTCCTTGGAAGGGTTGGAGGTCGGCCTAGGAACAGCGGGCTCACCCACAGCTAAAAATAGTCACCTTCTTCCTACATGTGATAGGAATCTTAGGAAACACATTGTCAAGTTCAGGGAAGGGTTACTGGCCGTTTCCCCAAATCCATTTGTCTTCTGGCGCTGGGTCGTGCAACCTTTGCTCATCCTTGGAGAGGACCTTGCTCCTTCAGGACTTCCACTGGGAATAATGTCACTCTGTGGATTAGAAGGAAAATAATGTATGAAATGGAGCAGGGAGGAGCAGAAGGATGGAGCACAGCCCCAGAGATGTTGGAAGACCTCTGCAGAATAGCCAAGGCCATGTCATCAGCAGTGCAAAGCCCACAATTAAGAAGAATAAAAGGAAAGCCAAGAGAAGGGAGAGTGTAGTATAGATCTGAGGGGAAAAGATAGCTTCTCTCAGGGAGGGAATTTTTTTTTAAAGGCAATATTTCAGAGCTACAATGCAGAGGAGGCAGGTGGCACCAGGATGCCATTTGCAAGGCTTGGGAGAGTCAGGGGAGGGCAATGCAAATTTGGGGTAAACATGCAAACGGGATAACTAGTCCATATATATATATTTGTATCTCTGTCCCAGACTCATTTATACAATGGGCTGTATTTATATCTCAAAATAGTTCCCATCAAAATAACCTGAGAGAATACAGAGGTTGACTGACATCTTATTTCTCTGTGTTAGCATTTTTTTGCCGTGCAGGGCATAATCTGGTTCTTAGGGAGTTAATGCACCTGCTATTCCAGTGCTGACAAGCAGTTTTTCAGAGGAACATGGAATTTTGTTTATTTATTTATTTATCTAAGGACCCCTGAAGATTGTACTCGGGAGACTTCTTGAGTACTGCCAATAACTAGCAGGTACCAACACATGTACATTTTTGACTGCACTATGATTGATGGTGCTTATTTGTGGCTTGAAGCCTAAACCTTTCCTTTTCCTTTGCTTTCTGTCTGTCTCTCTCACTAGGGCTTTTACTGTGCTTGCTTTTTTAAAAAAAAAACATAATAAAGACACTTCAGCCATTTAGTTTGGGGGGTAAGGGTGGAGTAGTGGGGAAGGAATGATTCATCTGGTGCTTCCTTTATCTTTGAGCTGCTCTATTCCATGGAGATTTTCAGAGCAGTGAACAGTCAGTGGAGAGCTACGGGCAAGGAGGACTTCAGGCTTCAAAGCTGTGGACACAAATCAGGAAAACCCCGCAGGAGCACTGCTGGGGTGAACCCAACTTCTGGGTTTAGTCCTGCTTCCAGAACCCATGCCAGCCTTCTTGTCTTTCCAGAGCCAAGAGACCCAGCTAATTCCCATGGGCAAAAAGATCAATCCTCATTTCTCTACCCCTCTCCTGTCTCCACCTCCTTGAAGCAGGAGGTAAGAAGTCCATACAGCAGACACAAGGCTCTAGAAAACAACAGGAATCTGTAAAATCTACCCAGTACAACGCTTGCACCCTTTACAAGCCTCCATCAAATGACTGAGCTGATCATAACAGGCTTAGAGTGAACCCAGACAAACCCCTGAGCTGGATGCTATTTCTCCTTCAGTTCCACAGACGACTAATTGCTTTAATCACTTTTTCTAAGCTCCTCCACACCTGCACAGCACATTGGGGAGAGGCGGAGGAATGTTTCCATATCCCTCACACACACATTAACCTGTTACTTTTCTTTCAGAGGAAGAAAATTGATCTGATGAAAGCTTAAGCATGAAGTGCCTGGCAACAGGACAGAAATAGCAATAGGCTCTACCAGGAGGTCATTTTGACTTTGCGTAGCTGAATCCAGCCAAAAGTCACTGCTTTGCTCCATGCAGCCGTATGGGAGCTATTCCCGCCGGCGCAGTCAAAGCATGACGTGTGGCGTAGCCTCTGCACCAAACAAGCGACGAGCAAAGACCCAAAGCCTCCAGCCTGGAGAAGTTCAAAGCTCCTGACGCCTCATCCGCAAGGCAAGCCTGCAAGGAAATCAGAAGCCAATGGAATTACAGCCAGAGTCAGGGATGCCTGATTCAGGCGCACAGACACCTCTATGTGAATACACACGTGTACACGTATGCTGAGCTGCCAACACTTGCCTCCACAGTATGTAAGCACAGGGCAAAGCAGCTGCACATGATGCTGTGCAAATATCTCCTAATCTAGGTTACGGCTAAATTCAACCTTGAGTAACCGCCCTCTCCTTGAGGCTGGAGTAGCACAGCAGACCCAGTTGGAAGGGAAAAGGTGAGGGAGAGGTGATTTCCCACATCATTGATTTTAAAGGACTGAAATGCAGACATGTGCAAAGAAAAGGGAAGACACGAGTGAGTATCTCCCAGCTGAGCACCACTGACTGTACAGCATCATTCCTGGAGCAGAGCAAAACTACAGAGCACACAGCAGAACCCTGGTATGGATATACAAATATTTAATGACAAGATGTTCTTCCCATACCTTTTCAAGGTGGGAGTGACTCCAGAGCTAGCACAGTTCCTTTAAAGCCAGCTCAGGAACAAGCAAAACATCAAGTTACATATCACAAAAACCTAACCAGGAGCCTGAAATGTGTAGATATGCCCACTAAGCCCTCTCAGCCTTGTGCTCCACACATGAGCTTCTCAGAAGAAATCAGTATCACCACCCAGAGAGCCTAGAGCTGCTTTTCCCCTGCACAGCAGCGCTGCAGCTTCATCCAATGAGGAATCGATTAACTAACACCAGAACTCTGGCCATTTACTCAGATAAAGCTGTTAAATTCCCTCAGGGTAAAGTTATTACGCACTGCTCCAGGCTGCCTATATTAACACTGGGCACTCATTGCACTGCTCAGGGTTGTACCTACAAAGCCTCTCCTACACAGCATGCTGGCACTGTCTCAGGAGGGTGCTGGGCTCCTGCTTCCCACGGAGATGCCTGCCCTTCCCAAACCCACACAGAAATTGGGTATCCCTCAGGTAAGGCAGGACTTTTGCCCTTGCACCCATCCCAGGGCAGGTGAATTCTGCTGCTGCTCAGCCTGTCCATCCATGTGCCTGCAACCACTTGTACCAGCCACCCTGATATCTGCACTGGTACCTGGGGATGGCTGCAAAACGGTCAAACAGTACCATCTGCAGGGAAGAAGAGAATCTGCAGCAGGTGCCTGGTGGCCAGGAGCACTGTGACTCCAACCAGAGCGGGGTCTGGTGGGTTTCAGCTCACACAGCTGAGTTGCCGGCTGTTTTTAATGAGAAGGACTTGAAAAACAACAGAAAAACCACAATGACAAAGCAATCTTTAAAACCTGCAAAACCATCCCGAGGATAGGAAGCCCAGGCCCAGGCAGCAGAGTGAGCAGGTGGGTGCTAGCCGACAGCCCGCAGATCTCAGCCCGGAGTCACAGCAAGAGCCAGCGCGACACGGGCGAGAGGAACGCTGTGCAGGGAGTCAGCAGAAGGAGCTCAGAGCCAAGAGGACTAACTGGACACAAGCACGGGATCGAGAGTCTAGTTCCCCAGCTGACTGCAAGAAAGGAGAGTTTTCAGAAACCGAAGCATGGGTAACACTCAGATGTCCACTGTGACCAATTAATCTGGGCTGCAAACCAGTCGCAAAGGACTGCTAGGTTTGCTTGCTACCCATTTATATAGAGAGAATTTTTCTGTAGTATTGAAACAGCCTATAGCCATGTTCAGTACAAACAATGAGATTTATCCTATTAATAAACCATTTCAGAACCATGAATGAAAGATATTTGTGAATGACACAGCTGAAGACATCACACTCTCATCAACCCAGATTGTGGCAGCGTGACCACAGGTCCCCCAGAAGTTGCTCATCTGGTTTATTTTCTCTCACGGAATAGTACGTATAGAGGAAGGAGAAAATACGCACATCCAAAGCTGTTGCTAGTCATGTCAGCTCCCTCACCCATGACGGGTGCTAATGGGGCAGGATGGGGCTCCTCAGTGGTTGCCACTGACCTCAGAAGGCCACAGTCAACACCGACATCCTACCGAAGGTACACACATAGTCGTGGCCAGATTTTGGGGCAATCCCCATTTTAAACCCATAGACACTCTGCCTGGTCTGTACAACATCTACAAGTTATCTGGAAAGATTCATTCCAGGATGAAGAAAGCTGTGCTCTGCCAGCCTTTCCATATTTTAGCAAAATAGACTACCTGTAATTAACACTTTAATAGCAGATTGGTTACCAAATTAAGGGATTTCAGGTGCCCATGGAGCCTAGGTTATTTATCCTGCATCCCACCTTGGATTTTTGCTATTGGTGCTATTTGCTACACCAAGAAATGCCTCCACGAGTCACTGGGAAACAGTCCCACGACAGATCCATGTGCCAAATCCTTCAAGTCTTTCTGAATCTCAGTTCCTGATCCGAAACCAAACTCTTGTCTCCTTTTGCCCTGCTGAATTAAACCATCCAGTTTGCTTAGCAGGAACACTGTCTATTTGCAGTTCTTGATAACACTGAGTCCCGATTCAGGCGACGTTTGTGGAAGAGGCTGCGTGTAGTTTGGTAGCAATGAGGCTTCGTAATCGTAACCTCGGGCAGGGTTGTATTTTCACCATCCCTTGTGCTACCAAGTGTTAGCTTGCTAATGGGACAGGCAGCCCAAACACTGCTCTCCTAGTAAACCTGCTTAATTTTAAAAGGTGAGCATAAAAAAACCACAGGCACAGCAGTGGCAGCTTGCAGCACTTGAAGTGCTGTTTAGGGACAGGGCAGCTCAAGAAAAAGGGACAAGTTTCTTTAGCTGCTTATTTGTGGTGCTGCCCCTAAAACCACCACCACAGTAAACCTCAATAGCTGCAGCCGCAGCAGTTACTGGGCATTATGGCATCTGCGAAAGTGCTGACAGGGACAGCTGACAACCGCTCTGCGATGTAATTCACATCATAACATCATCTCCCAGGCACTTGGTTTTCTCATTGAAAAATTATGTGACGCTTTATTTGGAAATCTAACGCCAATTTATTGATACACAGCCTGCACCAAAAAATTAGGCCTCTAGCAAATTAGCTTCATTTGAAAAATTTTATCAGGTAAGTTCTTTCTAAACACTTTCACTTGCCATGTTAAAAGTCAATGAATTCTTCAGCTCTAAGAAATACGTTTATTTTATCATCTAATTCTGTCTTGCCACACAAATAACTTGCTCTCTGACTCCATCCTACTCGCTTTGGGATTTTGGTCTTGAGCAGTTTTATTTACTAAATCCTACATCAAGCCATAACAATGAAAATTTCTAACACTCAATAAACTCTTTTTAGTTTCTTTCACTATATGAAATACTTCTAGAGATGAGAGCCTAGCTGTGATCCATCCGAGATATTTTTTACATCAATTACTTTGCCTTACCTAATCTGCAACCTCATTGAGTCAGCAACTGCTCAGTTGTAAAACACAAGCCTTATTCCCAACTTAAATTCACAAGTACCACTGATCTCTCAATATCAAGCCCTATATAGGATTTTCCGCATCAGATCAGACTTCCGTCTCACTGGATTTTAAATCCAATACAGGTGACAAAAAAAATTCCACAATACACATAAGGTCTTGAAAGCCTGCTGCCAGCTAGCCAGGGCTGGATTAGTCACAGTTGCATCTGGTACCTCCTGTCAAGGAGGCAGAGTGAAGCCTGAGTGCTCTAAAGCCATCAGGACACCCGTGCTGCAGGAGCCTGGGACCTCCTTGTCCAGCTGCAAATCCAATGCCGGGATGGAACCAGCTCCGGTGCATCAAATATGATGATGGTCATAAAGTTATCTAGCTAGCTGCTAGGAGTGAGGATGTGTTGGCTGGGATGGTTCAAAATCCATTCCCAGAAGGGAAGGGAAAAGGCGGCTGATCCCAGGATCCAGTGAAACCTGCCCACAGAGTGACCTAGCCGGAGCATTTTATCTGCGTGCCTACAAAAGGACCAGGAATTTGAACAGACGGGTCCTGGTCAGACCCAAACTGGTTTACATTTCCTTTTACTAAACCTCCTACAAACAGCAAAGGGCATCCCTCAAGGAGCACCATGCTGGAGTTTATGAGATCTCCCCTGTTACTTGTCACAGGAGCCGTCTCCTTGTGCCCTCTGGGAAATCATACACCAGAGTCAGGAAACAAAGAAAAATGGATGAATAGACTTCTCCTCCTTCGGCAGCTTCATACCAAAATCTACTTCAGTGTCAAATTGGTAGTTTTGATGTACTTAAGCTGGACTCTTCCTGGCAAAGGTATATTTTTAATGCCCATAGGGAGGAAGTTGTTGAAAACAGTATTAGGTACTATATGTTTAGCTACAGCTTCAAGTTTTGTCCATAAAACGAGCTTTTGCAAAAGCAGATGAGGACACATTTTAAAGATGGAAATCAAACCCAAATGTATTTCCTAGGAGCACCTTTAAAAAAAGGTAAGTGGAAATGACCATGCTCAGTTAAGTCAACAATAAGCCTCTACTCCTCCTGAAAAAAAGCAGCTCCATCGTCTGCCTCATCTCTCTCCTCATCTCCAGCTCAAGGCTTAAGGCAAAATCTCACTTTTCTGTGTCCTGGTCAGGTCCTTTCTCAGCATCAACCCAATCCCAGCAGAGCCGGCAGCGCAGGGGAGCAGGGAGCACCCCTTTAACCCAGCCTTGTCTCTGTTACAGACCTGCACTTTTAGGAGGTTTTAAAATCTGTGGCTTGTGTTCACTTCGCAAGAGCATGTGTAATACAAAAACTTTGCAAAGCAGATGAAACTCGTGATGCAAAACAGGTAAAGAGGTTTAGTGCTCTGCAAAAACAGGCCAGGATTTTCTGCCCGACCCACGGCCCCCCGAGAGCTGCTCTTGGGAAGGAGCGTGTGCTCACTGCTGACTTCTGCGAGTTTTCCTTCAGTCAGTCCCCCTTATTTTGACACAGTTTAATTTTTGCTGCTGAATGTGACAGCTCCCGGTATTGACACTGTATAGTATATTTATTCTAGTTTAGCACAACCACTGGTCCACAGCATTTAAAGCTACAGTCGATGTTCAATCTGTATCAGTTTAACATGCCAGCACCATATGGCATTCTATAATCAGCTGCAGCATTGTACTTCAAACCCACTGCTGCATTTATATTATTGTATGCTGCACAAACACCAATATTTAGAGAGAAAAATGTCCTTTTTATTGGACTCCTGCTGATACCCCAGCTGTCAGCCAAAGCACGCAAAGAGTTTCGTTTTTTCAGGTTCAAAAAAAAAAAAAAAAGAAAAAAAAAGAGCCCAAAGCATTTTTAAAAAATCTTACATCTGAAAGGTACATTTTGTCCTGCCCCACTAGGCTTATGTGACTGAGTTAAAATGTGGTTTTTTATTAGATGAATTGCATCATTAAATTACATTATAAAAACTAAAAATGCACCATTAATTTTCAAAAACAATAGTAAATACATCTCATTTCTGATACATGATTCTGCATTTAATTTTTGCCCTGGGCCACATCTTTCTAACAGGCTCACTGTCTTCCATTATGCAGACTACACAAATGGAGCTAAATTGCTGAAGTTGGAGGGGGATCGGTTCATTGGGGGGGAGGGAGATGTTGGTCAAATGTCTAATGTGAAAATAAATGAATTTCTAATCGGCTGTTGCAAAAAGAAAAATTACTTTTTGATCTCAGCTCAGCCAAGCAAGAATCTACCTAGCTCGAGTAATAAGATACGATGGCATCGTAGAGAATGCAGAGAGACAAACAAAGGCGCAGCAGAGACAGACAGACACAGCAGTAAATTACATTCACGCGTTCAGTTCTGTACAAGTAGCATTTCTTAATTAAATGGACAGAAGCTCCACTGAGCTAGAGCCTCATGGCTGCAGGGTGCTCCCCACTAATGGAGCTGCAGCTCCGAGCACCCGTAGGTCGCTTGGGTTTGGAAGGGGAAGCGAGCACCAGGGGGAGCGTGTCTGGCCGTGGGTGAGGAGGGGATGGAGCGAAAGAGGAAGAACAATCTCGAAACTTGTATACGTGCCACGAAGGGGCAAGCCAAACCTTGCAAAAAAGTCTCAAAAGCCTGGCAGAAGCTCAGGACATGCCTGCGTGGCTGCAGGCTGCTCTAATGCCACGCACATGTCTGGCTGCTGAGCGAGCTGCTTGCCAGCGAGCGCTTGTGCTCTCCAAACCACCCCACGGCGGAAAGCTATAAACAGCTTCTGTGTAAAAATGTCGTTTGGAATGGAGGCCTACAGCTCAAACCACACCAAACCAGGGCATGAGCAACCCCCAAAGCCAGCGTGATGGTCCCATCAGCTCTCCTGTCCGGGTCCGAGCCCAGTAGGTGACATGTCCCATCCCAAGTCTGCGTCGCCAGGAAGCACAGACCAGGAGAAGAGGAGCTGCAGAGCCAGACTCTCGAGGACATGACACCCCCACTAGCCAGAGCTCAGGGGTTTTGTTCTCCAGATTAGTCCCAGCCTTGTCCCATGGCCTAAACCCTTAGTGGCTGCAGTCACATGCTTGAAGACAATTTTCCATTTCATTTGGTTTTAAAGGAATTTAGGTCAGACACTCCAAGACGTGAAAGCGAACCAAAATGCGGTTAAGTGGAGACAGCCAAGAGATTTGCTTCAGAAATGCGTTCCCGATCCAAAGTACACCCCAATCATAGGTGCACTCAGAAAGGCCCTGGCTGCCGACAGCTCAGAGCAACTGAACTCAAAGGAGACACTACTGAGAGTTACGGAGGGATGGAGAGCTTAAAGTGTGGCAGAAGACAGGAGAGGAAGACTCAGTCCCCCAGGTTTATACAACCAAGTCCATCAGAAGTGTTTTACAAGTCATTTTCTTCTGCCATCACCTACCCCTATGAAAAATTACTGTGGGTTTTTTTATGGTGAGACTGAACCCATCCAGTAAAATTGACAAAAGCTGTGATGTTTAGGACTATAACTGTAGAATAATGTAGTGATATTATAAGGTAGTTACAGTTCAGTATCATTTTACACATAAAGAGCTTGAATCCTGTAGGAAAAGCACAAAAATAACTGCACAGAATTACAGTGCTCTATATTTAACACTATAGTAAATACTGCACTATTTGTATTATTAATATTTTTTATTACAGTAATGATGAGGGGTCAATGCAGAATGAGGCTCTGTGCAGAAAAATATCCTTTTTGGTCTCAACAGGCAGGTCAGGCTGCACAGGAGGAGGGAGGGGAACACGCGGACCAAACGCTGATGCAGTCCACGGTGCTGCTAATATTTTGTGCATGTTTTACGGAGCTGGGATAAATAAAAATGTACGGGAAACCCTCAGGAAAAGGATTGGAAAGAGAAAAGAAAATAAGGAAATGGCATATATGAAAAATCCAAAGAGATCTGCTGCTTTTAGTTAGTTTTAGTACAAACACACGTTCATGCACAAGTGAGATGTTACTGTGAGCCCTGTCTCCTGGATCAGCCCCATGAGTGCAGGTACCCTACGCTCTTTAGTTAACAACCGTACTCCTGCTCTCCACCCCTCCACCGATGCCGAGCAGCAGCATGATGCACCGTTTTTACGAACCGCTAATGGATGAAAAATATTTACCACATTACCCTTGGATAACCTTGTCAAACTGCGACAGGAGCCGCTTTGCTCCGTGCATCCCCACTTGAAAACTTCTGTGTCACATTAATTAACGTGCAACAATTTTATGCAACAAGTCAGCGATAGGAGCAGAATAGTGTAGAGAGGTGTGCATTTACCCTGTGCAAATGTTCAAGGTTAAAAGAAAGAAGTCTTTTCTGCACCTGGGTGAGAAATCTTTAAAAGGAAAGAAAAAGCAACGTGTCGCAACTTTCTGGTCTCAGCAGAGCACAAGGAGGGGAGGACCTGCTGCTGCTCTGCAAGCACTGTCCTAAGAGGCTTCCCCTGGGTCTCAGCTCTACTCACTGCTGTAATAAATAAGCTCAAGATTATAAATCATGAACTACTTACCATAAAATTCAGAGAGAAGTGGAAACCTGTACCACTGCCCCAAAATGGTCAGCAGTGCCTGACAGCTGGACTCTGATCACAGACTCCCCTCATCCTACCTGAGCACCTGGTAGCCAGACCTCCTGCCCCAGGGACGTACGAAGTGCCTCCTGAATCAAGGCAGAAATCTAATTCAATGCAATCCTGTATCTAAAAAACCTTTCGATTGAAGGAATTACTCAAAATTGGTGTATTCTTAGAATGTATATTCACAGCAGTGGAGCTGGGGCTGAGGTACATGAATGCTTAAACATTAACATCTTAAATCTTAATGTTTAAGCACCTTAAACGAAACAAATGAAAGTGAAGAAGCAGCTTCTCTACTTTGGAAAGTGTCTGTGAAATCATCTCAACCCACCTCTGCCTACAAGCTTCTACAGCAACTCACTCCCCAAAATGAATCATTTAAAATCAATGGCACATATGCATTAGTGTGGCAGTGTACATACTGCCCCTCTTATTTAGTGAGTGTGGAAGAATATTAATGGTGTGGAAAAATATTAAAAACACTAAAGAAAAACTTATCTACTTGTAAGGCACTACAGCCCTACGAGCTGGAAAAACACCGTAACAATAAGTGGCTGGTTGTAGCACAGCAACTAACTGGCAAGCCGTGGTGTCTGGAATTTGCTAACACTTCTCACATCCCTCTGCTAGAAATACTTCTGTTTTGGGGATAAAACCCCACACACAGCTTTCCTCCAAAAATGGCTGGTTTGATACACACGAAATTATTTATGTCATCTTACAGCTCATAGCTGGCAAACCAGGGAACAGTAGAACGAGTCCAGGTAGTAAAACCACCAGCAAAAAGTTACAGTACCTCCATGTTCAAGCTAAAGAACCAGGAGAGAAGCGACTCCGTGTAGGCACCGGGATGCAATAACAGAAGAACAAGCTGAGTTTTCTCTTCTTCAGCTAAGGAAGCTGGTCTCATTTGGAGTATTTCTCCTCAGAACCACAACTGCTGGCAAACACAAGAGGGGGCAAAAATGTGTGTGAGGGGTGTGTATGTGTTGGTTTTAGTTTGGATTGCTGCAAAGGCTCCCAACCTCCCAGCTCAAGCCCTTCCAGAACAGTCCCCAGGGCAACTGTGCCCCCTCCGCAGGCTACAAAACACCCACCCACACCCTTAACAAGCTTAAAGAGCTCCCACACAAAGCCAGAAAAGCCACAAACTATTGAGTGCTGCAAAGGGAAGGAGGAGAAAGTGGCATCGTAAATCATGGGGGCTCTGACAGGCAAAACCACCTCCCGGTGCCACCAACGGCGCCCGGCCCCGGCACCACAGCTGCAGCCCCTGCCCAGCCCTTCCCCAGCCCCAGCCAGCAAAGGGTTTAGCTTGAAGGATGAACAAGATCTATCAGGAAACTCCTGCAGAGGTGGAAACAAGGTGAATAGCCAGCAGATGACATCACTTGTCCTGTCCTGCCATCCCTCCTGTGGGCTATCAAGGGCTTTAGTTGAATGAATACAGTCTCTTCCCCGAAACCCTTTTTGAAAAACTTCAGGATGTTTTATCTTTGTGTAACTTCCCAGCTGAGCATATGGCCAGCTTACACGTTTTTGATCGTGATAAGTCTGTTTTAGATTTACCGTATCCTTATATGTTCATAATACCCATCGCTTTTTCTTTCCCAAAGCAACACAATTTTTTTTAAAAATTTTTTTTTTCACATACAGGACTTTCCATTCTTGTAACCTTGCTAGACATTTTTCAATATATTTGCTCCCATTCAATTTATTTTTTTTTAAACATAGGTAAACTCATATTGCCATTTCCTTTTATCCAAGCTGGCAACAACAGGGATAATTTCTTACTTAAACAAAAAGCTACTTTTCTGTGCTTGGAGCACACAAACCCTTTCCACGAGCAGCCCACCAGCAGCCAAACCTTCCCTGTAAATCCCCTCTAAGCTGGAACTAATACATTGCTGGAGCAAAAGCAGACACGAGTCAACAAGAAGTGCCCACAAGCGCTGCCAAATTTAACTCTCAGCCAGCCCTAAGGACCAAGAGCCTGGTCCCTCGTGCCCCAGGAAGCCCATGAAAGGGTTTGCAGAGTCCGACCCCTCCAGCTCATATTTGAGCAGAGCCCATCCCAGATTTCCTGCATCGTCACCACATTTTAGGATTTCTGGTAATGCAATGCTAATGTAGAAATACAGCAAATTTGACATCCATTTCCTGATCAGCAACCTCTAGATCGCTAAATGGATATTTTCGGTTTTTTCTTCAAAGCAGACTCTCTATTTTTAGAGTGCATATTAATTACCCTTAAGCAGGTGCAAAATCAACCTGTTTATTATTGTTTCTTCGAATCCTTAATGGTAGTGGCAAGCAAATAAATCCAGTTAATGCAATAAAAGGATTTATTGTCACCCAAATTTACGCCAACAGTTTAATCATAACACCTTTTCATCTGACGCTCTTTCTCGAGAACAATTTGCCCTACGATTTGTCAGCGAGAAAATGGCCTTGTATAAATGCTAAGAGAAAATAAATGCTAATACGTGGCACAGTCTTTCATTCTTCTAATTGCCTGGGGAGTTTAAGGGAGACAGACTTATTTACTCACTGTAGGAAGTGTGCTGTAATAAATTATCTCTATTAAGGGGCCTAAATAAGTCCCTGACAGTGATAGAACCGAAGGTGGAAGGGAAGTGAGGGGAGACGAGAGCACCCAGAAAATGCTCCTGCTGGTAAGTGGGTGCACGGGGACACAAACACTCGTGTTTGCGGTACCGGCACCGAGGTATTAATATTCAGGATCCACACGGGAGCCCTGGAAGACCTTCCTCGCATCTCAAAGGGCCTCTCAGTTTCTTCTAAAGAGACGCAGCAGAGGCTTTAAGCTGAGCATCCTCCCTGCCTTGCACACTTGCCGGAGGACATCTGACCTTCCCTGGCTCCGTACCCTGGGCTGCGCCGGCAGTGTCCCGCCAACCCCCATCACCACCATCCACCTCAACCCAGCCCAGAGCTCACCACTCGGGGACGAGGTGAACGTCACTCTCTCTTTGAGACCACCTCCTGCAGCAACTCTCTCCTCCCAGGCAGGCAGGCAGGAGCTGGGGGCAAAGGGTGAGGTCAGAGCCCCCAGTGCTGAGCCTAGCACCCAGCCCACAGCCACCACAGCCCTTTAGGGACCAGATCACGGGAAACCTGACACCTGTGTGAACTTCTCAGCTACCCTGTTTGAGGCACTCAGATGGTTTACTTGCCTGCCCATACCCAGCAGAGCCAGCTGCTAGCTGTTTCAGAAGACGTCTGGACACCACGAGTAGCTGGGCGTCCTGCTGGCCAGCCAGTGGGAGAGGCGTGAAGCAGCAGAAACAGAGACAAACCCAGTGTTCCCAGCCCAGACACCTCCTCCTGGGGTCCCACCTTGCCTGCCAGGCACGGGCGTAAGCCCAGTTCCCCAAGCTTGGCCTTGAAAGGAGATTTGCCCGTTGCCCTAACAACGAGCTGGTGTTGCCATAATAAAGACAAGCTTTGGGTATTCCCCCTCTCTTCTTATTTTTATTTCTTTATTTTGTCTCCTTTTTTTCTTCTTTTCCTTGTGGCCCTCTCTACAAAGGGTCCTCATTTCTCGGAAACAAATTGCCCACAGCTTGCTTTCCCATACATCACAGAGTGAGGACCAGGCCTTATCAACGTTGCTCTGCTTTTCCCATCTATTACCCGGTTTGTTTGCACTTTTATCCCATCGTCCTTGCACAAGGGAGAAAACATCCATCATCTGTACATCTGCCAGCTGTCACGGGGCTGTCTGCACGGTGACAGCCAACATGACAAAACTCTTGTAACGCTGCACCAGCTCTGGGACTCTGAGTTGAGATTAAAGAGCATGGAAGAAAAAATACAGAGAAAAAACAAACCAAACCAAAACAACACAAAAATGCCAGCTACCACAGTAGGGTTAGGTTTGGGTGTTTGGGGTTTTTTTTCTGCTCCTTCCTTTTCTCTCCCAAGCACTGTCAATAGAGCTGCAAGCCCCCCTTTCATGGCCATGTCCTTCCTGCAAAAATCCTTCCTCATAGCTCGCTTGCCTCTGGTCCATCAGTGCTTCACCTCTGTCACCCCTTTGGCCACTGTTAGAATTGAAACCAGTTATAAATCCTCCAGATGGAGTCAGGAAAAAAAATCACCATCCATGTAGGTGGGGGTGATCCTCAAGTCATTAAAGACATCTTTCCCCAAAACACCCAAAGGGCAACATGTCAGGGAGAGGGAGTAGCGCTGCCCTGCTCTGAGCAGACAAAATGCACAGCAGCTCCTAAAAACCAGGACTGCAAATAGTCAAAGTCAGCTGGCTTTCAAGCCTATAGGTCTTTCTTTTCAGATAGTATAAAAAAAGAGCTGGAAAACTGGCTTCATGTTTATTTTTTACCGATTTATTCAGAATATATGGTCTGAAGGTCATAGTCTGGAAATATTAACAAATAAAGATTTTTAGCTCGTGCTTACTTCTGGAGAAAGTCTCATTTGGCAACCCAAACACCATTTAATCAGGGAGGTATCTGTATTCGTGAAAGTAAACCCCACTCTGACTTTTAGCCAACACAAAATAGTCACTGTTGTACCCTCTCAAACCCGCAGCACGTAAAACCAACCCATCTGGGAACAGCACCCGCGTTCCCTCAGGCAGGTGGTTTTTTTCTCAAAAAATTAGTAGCCAGCCTGGGCTTCTCAGACTGGGAAAAGGATGGCCAGACAAGACAAGAGTCAGAATCTTAAAGCTCATGGGCATCAATAGGAACATAAATGGGCAAAGAAAAAAGTAGGATATCAGATGAAAAGAGAGTCTAAAACTAGAAAAACTGAGTTGTCGGGGTTTTTTTTT
>NW_009714207.1:0-1091 GCF_000703405.1 Apaloderma vittatum | reverse complement strand
AGAGTCCGCAGTAAGTAAAACTGAACTGTGCTCAACTGTGGTGGAAATACCACCGGAACTGTGCCCGACCGTGGCGGAAATACCACCTGACTGGAACCTCCAGTCTCATAGCCCAGAGTATCTATCCAGACTGCAGAGATGGTTTCAAATAAACCCACAAGTTGATGAATTACAAGAAACAGCGTATGCACCCTGGAGACGTGAGAGAATCCCTGCACAAAGTGGAGGTTCTGGTCTGTAACTAATTTATGAAGAGAGAGGAGCTGTTTTAGCTAAAGCTAAAGAGCAGGTGGAGAGAATTTTATGTGTGGGACACACATACAGGCAGGGAAATTATAAGATCATTTTGTGGCTAATAATTCTAATTGGAATTTAACAATAGTGTTTACAGACAATTATTAACCGAATATCAGAGATTGATTTGGTATGGTAATTAGTAACTTCGGGACAAGTGGTTGCTTTATGTTGCGATTTAGAAAAAGACGTTCCTCCTAGCCCCACAGGAGGACACGTACGTGCGATACCATGTATTAAACACCCCACCTATGATCACACAAGCTGGGTAATATGTAAATGTGATGTATGTTATATTAATTGGTGTTGTATTTCATGGAAACGGCAGCCCTTTTTGTAGTTGGGTTATAGACACCTCTGAAGTTCCAACACCGATAATAAATATTTGCATCTAGTATCCCTACGGAACAGCTGGGGGGCTCATTAACCAAATTTCAGTAATTCAGTGATTCTCAAGTAATAACTATAATTTGTCCAATACAGGTACCTTGTTGTGCCTTGCCCTTGAAGTAAAAAGATCGTGACTGGGAGGCATTTTATGAAAGGAACAAGGCTACTCCTGAAGGACACCACTGCTGCCGAGAAGATGAAACACCTGGCTGCTCCAGGCAAAGGGGTAGGCAAAGGCAGCAGAGGGGTGAGAAAGAGTGGAGAACCGAGAGCCTTAGGTTCCTTGAGAAAAGCCCCCAGAGAACCTCGAAAACGGGCTGCACAACTACCTGTCTGGCAATTAACCAATAGAAATTGCGCCCTTACCCAATTTCAATGATAATAATTTGGAGCCCTCCAACTCTTCT
>NW_009714206.1:966-1501 GCF_000703405.1 Apaloderma vittatum | reverse complement strand
CCCTGGGCAGCCTGTTCCAGTAAACAAATTGCAGTAAACAAATTCTTCTTAATACCTAACCTGAACCTCCCCTAGCGCAACTTAAGACCATTTCCCCTTGTCCTATCACTCATCACTAGGGAGAACACACCAACCCTTACTTCACTACAACCACCCTTCAGGTAGTTGTGGAGAGCAATAAGGTCTCCCCTCAGTCTCCTCTTTTCCAGGCTGAAGAGCCCCAGATTCCTCAGTCATTCCTTGTACGACACATGCTCCAAACCTTTTACTAGCTTGGTAGCCTGCCTCTGTGCCCTCTCCAGCACCTCAATGTGTAGTGAGGGTCTCCAAACCAGACACAGCATTTGAGATGTGGCCTCACCAAAGCTGAGTGCTGGGGCATGAGCACCTCCCTGCTCCTGCTGGCCACACTATTTTTGATGCAGGCCAGGATGCTGTTGGCCTTGTTGGCCACCTGGGCACACTGCTGGCTCATGCTCAGCCGGCTGTCCATCAACACCCCCAGGTCCCTCTCTGCCTGGCAGCTCTCCAGCCG
>NW_009714206.1:609-898 GCF_000703405.1 Apaloderma vittatum | reverse complement strand
ATTGTAACTCATACTATGGACCTTGGCCCAGCCATCCATCCTGTCCAAATCTCTGTGAAGAGCCTCTCTACCTTTCAGCAGATCAACACTTCCACCCAGCTTGGTGTCATCTGCAAACTTACTAAGGATGCACTCTATGCCTTCATCCAAATATTTGATGAAAATGTTATGCAGGACTGGCCCCAGTACTGAGCCTTGGGGGACACCACTCACGACCAGCCATCAACTGGATTCAGCCATCTAACCATTTTTTTTTACCCAGCAAAGCATATGCACACCCAAGCCAAGA
>NW_009714206.1:0-320 GCF_000703405.1 Apaloderma vittatum | reverse complement strand
TACTTCTTATATATAGGTGTTATACTGCCTGACTTCCAATCAGCTGGGGCATCTCCAGTCAGCCAGGACTGCTGACAAATGAGGGACATTGGCTTGGTGACCACCTCTGCCAGTTCTCTCAGGACGTACTCTTCTAGGATGAATCCCATCCAACCCCATATATTTGTACACATAGATGGGGAGCAGCAGGTCACTGATCATCTTCTCCTGGATTGTGGGGGGGACATTTTGCTTCTGGCCCATGTCTCTTGGCTTGGGGGGTTGGCTTCACTCAGTACAAGTGTTTCTATTACTAAATACTGAGGCAAAGAAGGCATTAA
>NW_009714205.1:0-14572 GCF_000703405.1 Apaloderma vittatum | reverse complement strand
GGTCACTGCTCTTCCCTCTGCATCCAACAACAGATGGAGATTCTCCATAGACTCCCTCTTACTGTTAATGTATTTATAGAAACTTTTATTGTTATTCTTCACCACAGTGGCCATGTTTAGCTCTAGGTGGGCTTTGGCCTTTCTAATTTTCTACCTGTGCAGCTTCACTTCTTGTTTGTAATCCTCATAATTTCCCTTCGCCCTCTTCTGTAGACCATAAGCTCTCTTTTTGTTCCTAAGTTCCAGCCAAAGCTCTCTGTTCAGCCAGGCTGGTCTTCTTCCGCTTCAGCTCGTCTTCTGTGACTTAGGTATAGTCAGTTCCTGCACCTTTGGTCAGTTTGGGTCAGTTGTCCTGACTATGTCCACTCTCAAGATCTTGCTCACCCCTAGCCTCACTTGTAGTAGTGGTGGGAATGTTGGAGACGTTGCCTGGGTACTGTGCAAGCACTGCTCAGCAATGGCCAAAATACGGGTGTGTTATCAACACCCTTCTAGCTGCCACTACAAAGCACAGAACTGTGAAGGCTGCTACAGGGAAAATTAACTCCATTCCAGTCAGACCCAATACAAAGGCTTTTCAGTCCATGGCTGAACTGAGCTCTAGTGGACACATGCCTCAGATGCAGACGTGAGCATTGGTTTCTTGGCATCAAACCAAACTCCATCCTACAGAATCAATTCAGTACCTCAGTTCTTCAAAGCATCCATATAAGGCTGGGAGATACCATGCAGGAATTGTAAGTCACCTACATGCTTTCTGACCAACAGCACAATACCAAGTGAGTGTCCTGGTTTGAGCTAAACAGAACCAATTTTTTCCAGTGATTTTACTTTTTGGCTCAGTCTTTTCTAAGAGACTTCTTTCTGAAGTCAACAGCATGTTTTTGCAGACAGTTTCTGCTACTAGGAGTGATAACACCTCATGTTACGGTTGCTGCCAGGGACTGGTATGCAGAAAGGCTCTTGCTTGCACTTATTCCAGGCTGTTGCTGGATCTTGTGTGCCACGTTGGGGGTGCTAGCAAGTAAATAGTTGCACCTCTGGCGAGTAATGGACAGGAGAGAGTGCCAGTAAGTATGTTCCATTCTGTATACATTGTATTCAGTATAAAACTGAGGGATCACAGGGGTTAAGCAGACCTTCTTCTCTTCCTCAATGGTCCCTGTCCAAGGATGACTCTGTCCAATCTTCTGCCTTTGATACCAATTCCGAATTCCTGAATCCAGCTCTCTTCTGGTTCCTTTCTGCTGCTGAGCCTGGGACTTCCCCGGTGCTGCCTGCTCTGCAGCATCAGTGGTGATTGCTAGTGGGAGGGAGTCAGGTTCCATGTTGGTTTTGTACATATTTGTATATAGTTCATTATTTTCATTATTGTTTTATTAAAGCTGGTGTAGTTTTCTTTTCCAATCCATCTCTCTCCTTCATTCCTTTTCCTTTCCAATTTGGATCCCTAGATCCCATCATATGAAAGATGTTTCTTCCATAATTACTGAAAAAGCATGAGCATCTCCTAGGTTAAGTTCATCTTGTTCTAAAGCAGATGTGTGAAACAGATGAGGTGAACATAGACAATGAAAGGGAAATGCAATCCAGTACTGACATAAATCTTGCATGTGCCTTTCTTTGGGTGGAAAAGCATGTCTGCTTTAAGGGAAGAGATTGCAAATATTTCATATACATCATCATAAATCAAGACTAGCAGCTACATTCTCCAATTCTAATGAAACTTGAATACTTCAGCCTTTAATTAAAAATGTTGCCTGCATGCTTTCTCTTTGTTCATTTCACTTAGGTTTATTGCTTGTTAAGAAGCCTGGCCCCCTTCCAGAAGGAAGCTTTGATGCCTCTCCTGATGGCACAACCCAGAGAAACACACAGAATTTTTATTCTTCATTTCCATCTTAGTGGCAGCAGTCAGGAATAAATAATGTCCAGCTAAAACTTGGAAAAAATGACCACCATAAGACAAAAAACAAACTATCTGTAAATGTATGCAAAGTCTGTCAAGGATTTAAACATCATTCTACAGACACCACTTACCTGGAGCTCTCACAAAGGCATTTTATTTATCAGAGAATCAGGTTTTTTTAAATATATGGTGCATATTCAGTAAGATAATTAAGCACAGAGAGATGAAAATGTTTGAAAACAGTCTGACACAAAAGTTCAAAATCATGCTGGGCACTGCATCCTGGTTTGAGCTAAAACAGAACCAGTTTTCTGTTCAGTGATTTTACGTTTCAGCTCAGTCTCTTCTAAGAGACTGCACTTTCTGAAGTTACATCATGTTTTTGCAGAGAGTATCTTCTACTATAAGTGACAACTCCTGATGTTTATAGTTACTACTAAGGATTGGTATGCAGAAAGGCTCTTGCTTGTACTTGCTCCTATAGTGACCAAGGTCACTGCTAAATCTTGTGTAACAAATTGGGGGTGCTGGCAAGTAAAAGGTTGCATGTCCACGCAGGAATGGACAGGACAGGTGACACAAACCTGACCAACAACAGTATTTCACTCCACATATGCCATATTCAGCATCAAATTGAGGAATCACAGGGGTTAAGCCTTCACCTCCAGGGATGGTGACTCCACCACTTCCCTGGGCAACCTGTTCTGTGCTTCACCACTCTTTAGTTATGCTCCAGAGAAGTGTAACTACACTAAGCAACCAAGACTTAACTGAGCATGCCTTGGTGGTAGGCTGGCTGGAGTGCAGGGGCTATGACACAGGTTCTGGGTTTCTAAAAATCTCCCAGACCACTCTTCACAGAACCAAAGACCTAGCAGCAGCAGGACCCTCATCAGCTGTGCCAGTCAAGTATGGGACTGGAATTCACCTCCTGGGTTCACATCAGGTCCCTTGCCGAGAAGCAAAAATGCTAGTTGCCCCGTTTAATCAAAGTCCAACCTTAGCTCAGCATCTTTTGGAGGGCAGGGACTTGTGATGGGGTGAGTAAGAGACACTTTCACAATGAACTCAACATCTGTTTGCCACTTACAGTCAAAGCTAACAGATGGGCCACGTCAGCTGGGAAAACAAAACAAACAAAAAGACAACTCATCAGTACTCCAGCTGAAGCACTGTGTGATGTATCACAACTGGCTATTAAAAAGACAGACGAGAAAGGGGGGGAGGGTGACATTTAAATTACACCCACTGACACTGCGCAGGTAGGAACATACTTAGATTTTGGCCAGTTTGAATCCTGTGCCCCAAAGGTGTTCCCTTTCCCACCCCTCCTTTCTCTCCCTGCCCAAGCTCACTCCGTTAGCCTGCTGAAAGACACCAGTTTGCTTCCTAGGCTGTAGGTGTTCCACCCTCCTTAAAGCAGGTGTGATTGCTGCTCACCTTGCATTACCACAGTAAAATCCATGTGGTCTTTGGAAGGTGTCTAAGTTGTTGCCACACATTTACAATATGTTTATAAAACCTGGTTGATGAGGCTTCCACAGTTTACACAATCAAAGTTTGAATTATGATTTTGGTGACTACCAGAATAATTAAAAACCCAGTTTCCAAGCTAACCCTTGCACACACTTGCATTTTAAGTAATTGGGCACTAGAAAAATCGAGTATAGATTAGTCTCTTACACTACCACTCATCTTTATTTTCCACAGCAACAAGTGCCTGTCGGAAGCGGAAGTACCATGACTTGGTCCCGTGTTCAGTCAGCATGATTTCAGGAAGTATGTAACATACAGCAATGCAAAATGGCAAGAGTAAGTATTTCCATGGTGCGGACAGCTTTGCAGACAGCATTCTTCAGCAACATGCTCAGCAAACAGAGCATGCATAAGCAAATGATTTTATCCCTAATGTTTTTCAGAGGAATAGCAGGACTCCATACAAAAGTAGAAGCATCACAATACCCCTTGAATGGGAATGCACCTGGGAAGCTCTAGGCTGGCAGTTTTTCCCTCCACTATGTTAGAACAAGGTCACAATAATCACATCCACAACTCAGAGAGAACTAATCCTGCTATCAGCACTGTCACTTTTCCCACTGGCTTCAGGTGTTGTCACTACCTCCAGTAAAGACACTATGCTGTACCAGCAGAACAGTTCTAAAAAGAATTTAAAAATCTTTCTTAGTTTCAGCTTTGTTAAAAAAAAAAAAAAAAAAAAAAGCAGGATACTGAAGTAACACAAAGAAAATAAATAAGAACATGCAAGAGAGGAGGTACTGCTTCATCCTCAGGCAGAGAAACACTCTTCCAAGTGCCCAGGCTGTACAATATCACACTGCTAAAGATCGTGTGTAGGAAGAACTGCCAGTAATTACCATGGCTTACAAGTCACTTTTTTCAGTAATTACACTGGAATTTAAAGAGTTGATGCAAGCAAAAGCAGCACAACTCTAGGCTTAACATTGATCTGGGGCCACTTTGGCCACGTCTTGATCTGTAAACAGTTGCCCAGACTATACACACTTCAAGGAAGTTTTCCTTCGCATTAGCTCTCATTTGGTCCTGCAAACAGCACGGCATTCATGGCTGAAGCATATCAAGATCGTTCCTGAAGCATGTCCTTGAGTTCAGTTTCATCCAAAGGGATACAAGCCCTCAGAGAGCTCTGCAATATGAAATAAGGAGGGTGAGTGGGGGTGATGGTGAGTTCTGCTTCAAAAGTGACCTTCTGATCCAAACTTACTCACTGACTTGGATGCATTCACTTCATTTTTGACTGACTGTGCTGGAAAGTGATACCTTTTCTTTATCCAAACATAGGCTTAAGTTGAAACACCTGCACTCTAACTTTGCAAGAAATACAGCAGTTAGTCGTCTGGTCTCTTCATCAGCCCAGAAACAGCACATCGTGATGCAGAGATGAGCGCTGTGTGCAGTGGTGAACTTGTCACAGGAACTGGATGAGGATCTTCATTGTTTCTCTCAGCACCAACCTCAGTGGGTCACTTTTTTTTCAGTGACAGAGGACACGTGGAGAACAAAGTTGCTTTTGCATCTTCACCCCTTCGGGTTTGGGTGTTATTAACATGCAGATAGGGCTCAAGATACAAGAAAAAATGCCCAGCCATGGTTTTTGTTGTTGTTTTGTTTCTAAAAAAAAATAAATCAAACCTAAGCAAAGTAATGAATTGCATTTCCCTGCTCCCAGAAGGTGAAAAAATTGGATCCAAAATTGAAAGTTTTATTGTTTAATGAGAGTGTGATTCATGCAGTATTTCAGAACAATACGTCATTCAGGCTTATAACTAGGTTTATATACATAAGAAGATGAAAAACCTCAGGAAATGGCTCAAAGAAAAAAGAACTTGCTGATGATGAAAAACGTCTATGCAAAAGAAAAGCAAAAGATTGTGGACATCTACCAAAAGATATCAGTCTTTACAGTCTCAAGCACTGGAAGCCAGAAGGCAACTCAACAGTCCCTTCCTAAAGCAAGTCCTTTCAGCCTGGGGGAGGGGACACTAGACAGTTTGAGTTGTTTTATAGTTTGCTGAAAACAAGAAGAAACGATCACAAGTATGTGAGAAACTGGGCGTGGATAAATTTTCAGAAACTAATTTTTATTATTCTGAAAATAGGTGTCCAAGTACAGCAATTTCTAAACAAGCTAGACCTGAGTAAAAGCAGACTTGTCCTTTGCATAGCATCTGTGCCCATTCCCTCATCATTTCTTTTAAATCACAATGATCCGACAAGGCTGATTTGTACTTTACTTAGATTTAACAACAGTAGTAGCAAACTGATAAAGCTTAAGAGTAAAGTAGCTTATTACCACTGGCAGCTTAGCTGGCAAACATCATAAAAAGGATTTGAATTAGAAACTGAATCCTCACCCCTTGCTTTTTAGCTGGTAACAGCAGAAAATACAGGATATACTGATGAATCAATCGCATCAGTCGCTAACTCTGCTAAAGCTGACAAGAAGCAACAGCATAGACTCGATAAAAAAAAAAATCTGTCAATATTGAGCCTGTCATCCCTACCATCTACATCATTTGTGATCATTACTAAAAGGTAATGAGAGAGCTTGGTACCAAACTCAAAAAGCTGAGCATACACCACCTCTCATGTTTACTATCTGAAGTTTCAACAACCACCACACTCTTCCCCACACTATTTAAAGAAGGGTGCAAATTAAGTAACAGCAAGCTCAGAAGAACAACCCTCTCCCTGGAGAGAAAGTGGGACGACCTGATGTAGTTGCAATTTTGTCCCTCAGGGACAATGCTACAGAGAAAACCACACACTACAGAGAACAAGTACTTCTTGGCAGAGTGCAAACCAGAAGGACATGACCAAGCTTGCAGAAAAGGGTCACAAGGCTGGCTGGCAACATCAGCACCCTAGTAGCTCGAAGTTTAGCGATACCCTGGTTTCTTTCACTTTTCTTGCCCAAAAGATCTACTGCACTTCTTTAATACAACTGTATTCCATACTGTGTTTTATTCGCAATTACAGTTGTGCCTGAAGGCACACACTTCAGCATGGAACCACCAGAGACTGCTTCAAGGCAAAGCTGGTATTACATTAACGCTAAATGCTTTGACCATCCTGAAAATAGACAGGTCAAATCATAGAACAGTTTAGGCTGGAAAAGACTTTTATGATTATCAAATCCAAACATGAATCCAGCAATGCCAAGCCCACCACTAAACTATGTCACAACACCTACGTGTCTTTTAAATACCTCCAGGGACAGTGACTCCATCACTTCCCCGGGCAGGCTGTTCCAATGCCTGACAACTCTTTCAGTGAAGAAATTTTTCCTGATATCCAATCAAAATGTTCTGGAATAACCTTTATTTTAGCACCTGAAAAACACTAAGCACTTTGGTTTGTTTTTTGGTTTTGGGGTTTTTTTGGTTTTTGTTTTTTTTTCTGAAAGAAGTTATGTCCAGGGTAAAACACACCAAGTTCTACAGTATGTACTTATTAAATAAACTAAATATGGTATGAGGAGTTTGATGCTTGATTTGGTACAGGAAAAACAGCTAAGTGAGGTGGAGAGCAGCTGCATTTCAAAGCGAAATTCTGAGCTAGGCTCCCTACAGGAACAAAGGCAAACTGAGCTCAAGCTTGTTTATCTGAAGTAACAACTGCAAGATGAAAGACAAAGCCCTCATTGCATGTGAAAACATACTGCATATTTTATCTTCTATATATCAATTGCATTAAATACTGACTAGGCAGTGTCAAATAGTGGAATCTCAAATGCTCACATAGAAGCAACTTTTAAAAAAAGTTAAAAGCTGGGAATTTACATCAGTTTAAAAAACACAATCTGACCTTCACACAGAAACAACAGGTTGCAGACTTCGTACTAACAAGGCTCTTTTAACAGTATATAAGGGATGCGGTGTAAGCTCAGACTTGAAATATCTAAGCGCCCTAGCACAAAAGTTCAAATTCCAACAGGGCTGACTCAGTCCTTCCGCCTTCCAAAGTACATAAATCTAATTCCATGCAGTTTTACTGTGAAAGGAATTCTTAAAAGCAGTGGTCCTCCTCCCTGCTGTGCCGAAGCTGAGGGTTCCCTCTCCCGTGATATTTGCTGTTGTTTCCTGCCATTCTTCACAAGAGAGCAGAACGGCAGGCTCTTGTGTCGGGTCCAGCGATCAGGTGTTTACTTGTTGATATTAAACATGTTGCTCTGAGAACCTGCTATCACATTACAGAAACACTTGCCGGTAGTTTACAGTTAGTGCGACATCATTCCAAACACTGTTTACATAAAACCCCCAAATTACATTTTAAAAAACTTCACCTAAAATGTTTTAAAAGTGGCATCAAATCAAAAATTAAAATCTATGCTTGCTAATAAAAGTTTAAGTGTTCTATCATATTAGGAATCTTAAGATACACCAAATTTGCAGGCAATTTAGTCAGATTTGTTTGGCCAATGCCCATGATGCAGTCACTTAAATATTTAACTGCAGTTGTTCTACCTTCGGGGTTGTGGGGAAAGCCAATCATCTTCAGTAACATAAGTAAGAGCGAGGCAGCATCACACAGAAACACACCAGCACCGAGTCCAGTAGAAGATACTTAAGAATTTTGTGATTCTTTTTCCATTGTTTAATTCCTAATTAGAATTTAGAAAAATTGAGTGTTTTGCAAACACCAGCTCACATTGAGCGTTTTGCAAACACCAGCTCACATTGAGCAGACCCAGTTTTCCCTGACTCCACTGGGGTTCTTCCTACAGAACTCCTTCCCAGAGTTTTTATGTCTCCAGCAAGGAAGAAGTCCGTGGATCTAGGGGGACGATCACTTCAGAGCCAGTTAACAGAAGTAGAGAAGAGATAATTACAAGCTCAGTTGGAGCATTCCAGCCTATGAAGAGAAGAAAGAGTATCTGGTGCAAGATAAACAGGTAGAAGTGTTTCTTACAGAACAGCTGTTTGAGATTTTAGTCTGTGATGATAAAGAAGTGAGTCATCATCTATCACAATGAGTATGCTCTGAAGTTAAATCATTTGATGTGGTAACTTAAAACCACATTCAGTTTTAGATTCTTTTCTGATGCTACATCAAAGAGGAAAAACTTCTAATAATTCTCATTAACCACCACAGATTCACGCACGTACTCAAGCTCCTGAACAGCATTTTCCTTAGCACTTCAGGAGAGCTTTATGAGGTATCTCAGCCAAAAGGAGAGATAACAAAGTAACTGGGTAAAACCAAATATTGGGCAAAATAACCTCCCTGAGATTACCCAGCAGGCTACGACACAAATGAACAACAAAAGAGGCTTTTAAAAAAAGGCCTCTCAAACACTGTAATCAGACCACACCACTGTGATAGCTACCATTTCTAAAGCACAGCAAGACCTAAGTAACACTTTAACGAGGTCATATTTTTATTAATCTAAATGGTGTACGAGCATCAAAATTACCATACCAGTTCACATTGACCAGTGTTCTCTTTACACTACTACTCAGTATTCAAAACTAAAATACTTCAGAGGAAGGTGCAAAGAATTCCAAGGGAAAAGTGTACTGCCAGTATGAATACATACATATATTCACATATACATGTATATGCCTCTTCGGCAGGTTAACATGTATATGCCTTTTTGGCAGATTAACAGTTTTTTCTCCAGTTTTTTCTTCTACAGTGAGCACCATGCCCTCTTCCACACCTTCCAGACAGTAAAAAACATAACTCAAGGAGTAGTCCTGGGCAGCATAATACCTTGCAACAGAAAGTTATTGACAAGTTCTTTGAGAACGTTACACATTCATATCTTGCTGTTTCTAGAGCAGATCCTCTAAAGTTGTGAATTATGTTAGAGGCATGACAGTAAAGACGACTTTGGACTGCAACTCCAATAGCTTTGAAAAAACATAATCACATTTGGCAATGGTAGTTTTTGCACACTTAGCCAGAGTAATGTTATGTACCTCATGCAGTTTACAAACATCTTGGCGTATAAAGTCTCAATAAGGTTTAAAAGCAAACATCTTCCTAAAATCCAATTACTCAGAGGTTAAAGATAATCCTTCTCACTCCCTGCTCTTCTCCAAATACCTCAATTTCTGAGGAAGACAACAAAAATGCAGACATATTAATATTCTATTACCTGACCTCAGTAGACTGATTTTTCAAGCGAATAAAATGCAGAAAGATGGTAAGAAAACATTCAAAGAGCACGTGCAGGTCACTCACCTAATCTGCATTCCTTAAGAAAAAAATAGTTAAAAGGATCTTTCAATTAAATCAGAGCTTTGGATATGTACTTCCTATATTTCAGCAAAGAGGCACCCAAGGAAACCATACCCGGGTAGGATTTATTTCATGACACTTCCTCACTGATAACATTTTGCAATCCATATCCATGAGGAAGAACTTGAGGCTTGTTCAAACAAGATGTAACCCAGGGAGGCAGTAGCTCGGGAGAATGCAGCACATACTGACTGAGAAAAGTGACTCTTCCAAGCTAGAGGCATTTTAAGAGTTAACAGGAGTGGGATGCAGTTACTATCAGTTTGCTATCAAGTTGACAGTTTGGACAGTTGCAGTTTGCTATCAAGTTGACAGTTTGGGCATTCAATGTCAATAAAATCTTTGAACACACACTGTGCCTCTACTGTTTGAATTTGGGAAAGAAATACATTGAGATGGTATAATTCCTTAAACGTTAAAAAAACCCCGAACAACAACCATCAAACCCTCTTCATATGATTTTAATTTTTTTGGGCTATGTCTCAGCATAAGTCTGGTACCTCCTAACAGTTAATCCTGTAGCCACTTTCAAGTTAAAGAGCTAGAAAGAGGGTTGACTGCTTCAAAGCTTGATGTTAGATCTGTCCTTCCAAGCTCAGCATTTCAAGAGTTAAGGGTTTTACAGGAACAGCAGCTCAGCCGCGAAGCAAAGATAAGCATCTTTTCCAGTCCTTGATGAAGCAGCTAGACTTCAGGCCGGTTAAGAGAGCTGCTAGAGACCGTTTCATTCAGCACTGGCTTTTTTTCATGACCCTCCCACAAACTTCACAGTTCATCTTCTACGACTGCTTGCCTTCCCGATGTTAATTCTTATCTGATTAGACAGAATTTGCTGAATTTTAATAAACGTATTTATTCCGCTCCTTTCTAGCTGCAAAGTTCATGCTCTTCTGTGGAATCGGAAACTTTTCCTAACATACTTAAACAGAACATAGTAGTTTACATAAATTTAACAAGAAAACATTACTACATGGCGTTTAATTAACAAGATGAAAATATGTTCAACTCAAACAATTCTCTAAAAATCATCATTCACATAGTTTTTTAAAAAGTAATGCAAAAGTTTTTCCGTGGCCTGTAAGTTACTTTCCAGGCTCCCACCAAACCCAGAGCTATTGTCTCCCATAAGACAATTTCATAAAATGATAGAATGCGTTGGGTTGGAAGGGACTTTTAAAGGTCATCTGCAACTCCCCTGCAGTGAGCAAGGACATCTTTTAACTAGATCGGTTGGTCAGAGCCACATCCACACTGACCTTGACCATTTTCTTGCGTGCTTTACCTAGGTATCAGACAGAAAGCTGTGCACAGCCAGGTAAGAGGAAAAGCTAATCAGAGAGCTCACTCTTCAGAAATCCCTAGCAAACAAGCAGGCTTGCCTACCCAGGATACAGAACACTACATTTTCTCTACAGGGCCAACAGAGTATTTGGAAGTTTTCAAACGCATGAAAGAACTGACAAAGGGCTGATTGTTTTTAACAGAAGGAACCCACCTGTGCATAACCTACCAAAAGTAACACTCATTTAGGAACATAACAGAAGCCTAAAGGATCAGCTCAAACACACATCCAGCATTATTCAGTCAAGAAGCTTTTGAGAAATCCAGATGAAAACACTTTTTCCAAACATCTCAGGTTGGTGGGGCTGGAGACAGTGAACAAAACACCAAGGCAAAGGTTTGAGGCGTGTGCAGACAGCACTACTGCATTTCCAAGGGGATAAAATCCTGCTGGTATGCACCAGACTGTGCCAAAAGTAGCCCTTAAGTGATCTGCTCAGTTGTGCTGAAGTTTGTCTCAAATCCAGTTTTAGGTATACTCACCTTAGCTGGGATGCTGGTTTTTGGAAACTAGTTATGTTAAACTGACCTGCCTCACTATGAGCAAAGTTTAAAAGATAGCCTTAAAATACATTCTACTTTCTATAGATTCTGTTCTATGGCAGAAGCAGAAATTAAGTCATTTGCAGCAAATGACTGTATGCTAACACTTATCCATCCAAAGAACTCTCTCTGCATCCGCTTGTGGAGGGTGAGGAGGAAGGGCACAGATAAAAATAGATAGAATAGTTATTTTTAAAAATTTATTTGCAGCACGGTAATTTAAAGACTGGTGAACATGGTGAAATTATGTTTACATACCAATATTTAGTGAGATATTACTTATGTTTGTATTCTCAAGTGACTAAAATTAATTCAGGTAAGCAAAACATTATGTATAGCTTATTTTAAACATTCGCTTCAAATTCCAATTATGTTAAAACATGATGTACTTGTTAAGCCAATTTCATTTTCCAGTTTAAATCATAGGATCCTTCCAGTATATTTTTACCTTTTTTTCCACACAAAAGTATTTTAAAAATCCATAGCGAATTATATGTGGAATCTTCAATATCTCAGCTCAGCAATGCCCCTGCCCCTAGATTTCAAACCTGTGTGTTCTCCATTACAAAAGACTTACTGTATTACAGGTTTGTTATAGGATACAATATGAAAACAAACTTATTTATTTAAAACTATTGGGTTAATATTTAACTTTTAGCATGCTGTTAATTGAAACACAGTAATGTGTTACTAAACATAAAAGGCAAATCTACAGTTCCAGGGAGAACACATTTATCAAATAAAAAATGGGTAACAGATTAGAGAGTGAAGAGGGGATCTTAACAGACAGGTATACAATAAAATATCCCCCCAAAACTACTCGGTGGTACTACCTCTCCAGAGCCTGAATCACATTCTCAAACTCAAAACTGGGCTTCTTGCATAGCTTCTTCCTCAGAAGGTTGTCACCAAATTGTGCTAGAGAGAAACATAGTGAAACGTTCAAGTAGCAGAGGAATTGTAACAACGCAAATCCAAAAGCCTTTTTCTTATCACATTGTGTTCAATGTTCTGCTATTTCACTTTCTTTTGGCACAAGTTTTTCGGGCTGGTGATGTTATCTTCCTTTCATTTCTCTTATTAGCTTCCAAAGCCATTTAAATACAACAAAGTACAAAGAAAGGAACAGCCAGTAAGTTACAGTTCTTGCAAAGTGAATTCTGCCTCTGTGTGCTCAGAAATGTTTTCCAACAGGTAGGAGACTTGTGTTACTGAGCAGCAAGAACAGGAAAATTCAAGCAACCCAAAACTTAAAAGCAAGCACACCACAGAGACTGGCCTCGTTAAAGAAAATCCTATTAAAAGCCTTACCAACTTAAAGCTAGGTAAAGAAAGCATCCTCTGCTAACAGCATTACTGCTGTGACCCACAACTAGGGACATTAATACATATGAGTGTCCCAGCTCCAAACTTCCGTTCTTCACCTGATAGAACTTACTTTTCAGAAGGAAAGAGGGAGGGGCACATAGTAATATCCCAAAACTGTGCATTTGCAGAAATACATGCATCTCAAAAAGTAGTAGTGTGTACTACAAGGACTAGGAATTTCAACTCTTACTTCATAGGGTACATCATGTGTGACCGTCAAGTATCATTTCTGACTTTTCAAACTGGTTTCACTTCACAAAATGATTTTAATACAAGAACTCTTTACAACCTGAATTACAAAAAGTTTTCTTCACAACTGAAAAAAAATAAAAAAATACACCATTTCTCCTGGAAGATGCATCTGGCATTAAAACTGAAGAATGCTTCCTACTGCATTCTAACACTGGCATGAAGACAAAATGCATTTTACGTTGTGTGTCTTCCTTATGTCACATCTACTTTGACAGGGATGTGTAGTCAAAATTAATTTGCTTATCGATTTGATTTTGTCTTGCATCACAGCTCCCTGCTAGAAAGCATATGTTTATCTCCAACAGGTAACAGCTACTGCTTGAAAAGACCAGAAAGCAAAAAAACCCAACCAAACAAAACCAAAACCCAAACCTTTGTGTCTGTTTCACAGCATACAACTCTTTTCAGAAAACTACTTCTATGTGGCACTGTCTCAAGTAAGGAAGTCTCAGACATTTCTTTGTAGGAGTATTTCATTAGAAGACAAAAATGAAAGACTAGGTATCTTTTGATTTGCTAAGGAAGACAGCTGAAGGGCATTAGTCTTTTCTTAACAAGCAAAAAGACCCCAAACCAGACAAAATTCACTGTCACTCTACTACAGCACAGCTCCAGCAGTTCTGAAGGGGAATGAGATTTCTAGTGCTAACAGAAGTCTCTTCCTATATTTTTATAATAGTAAAGAAACTTGAGCTGTTCTTTTTAAGGTAATTCTTAGGATACTTAGCTTTATTAATTTAGAACTCCCTGATCAAATAATATATTTAAAATAACTTCTGAATAAGCAGCTCAGAAAATCCAGACTGCAGATAGCATCCAAACAAGTTCTTTCAGTTCTCCACCAAAAGGACAGTGTAACTCCATTAAACCATTTCGCATCGTTTGCTGAAGGGCCAGTAACACTTCAGTTGTCATCCTTCTCCCTCTAATCCTGCTGAGGACAATTACATGCAGCTTCCAAAAGCAAGCAGTTAAGTATTAGCAACAAAACGATGATTGTCACAATGCAACAGAATATTAAGGCCGGTGAATAAAAACTGAATATTTATAAATAACACCAATTTCTATTGAAGCCTGCTTTTCCAAATATAACCAGAACAAAAGCACAACAATTCTGTAGTGTACCAAGTGTATATTTCAATTTACTGTATGCAGTCTAACAACAAATTTGGTCATAATTTACCAGATATACATAAATGATTTAAGTAGTAAAAGAAGGTTCAGTTCCAAGAGAATAAAGTTCATACCTTGAGGGAAAAAAACCAAACAGGAAAAAAAAAAAAAGGAAAATACATTAAGAATGTAGAGCCAGGTCCAGTTTCTAAGCATTAGGTGAGCAGTATTCTAGTAAAGCAGGTTTAGGTGAATTTCATA
>NW_009714204.1:0-793 GCF_000703405.1 Apaloderma vittatum | reverse complement strand
TCAATTTTTAATCAGATGCATATCACTGACATTTGTCTGCAGAGGAAATACTCAAATAATAATCTAAACTCTGTTCCAAGTTGTTCAGTATTTACACAGCATGAACTACAAATTTATTTCTAGTTCTTAGAGCCCTGAGGACTGGGAAAGGGGTCTTTCACTTGCTTAATAAAAATCTGTGTAATTCAGCCAGAGCAGAGTTAAACTTTCTGCACCGTTTTTGTTACTGGAAGCCTGAATTAGTGTTGACTTATATTTTGTATATGTAAATATTTCAAGTTGAGAACATACGTATATATAAGCATGCATTTTCTCAGAAACTCCCAAGAAGTGTCAATTCTCATCTATGCTGTTCAGACTGTAGGCACAGAGCATATAAACAGAACTCAAAAGAAAATAAAAAAAATCAAATGGAAATAGTACATAAGCCAGTTCTAATAAAACAGTAGTTACACACAACCAGATACTTAAGGACAGGCTATATAATGTTGCATTATTCTGCCTACAGATCTGTGTCATTTTAGAAATTATTAAATAAAATGCCTGGAAATGAAATTAAGCAGTTTCTTTCTAGCATTAAAATATTCTATAAGCTCAATCTTTGAATGTATTTTTTGCTTCTTTGTGAATTTTACACAGAATGTTTTGTAATTTCCTCTGCTACTACACCAGCCCACATTGTACCAAAACCCACCACAGGTTTCAGGCACTTCATTAAAAGCACGGACATGAGCACAAGCTATGGCATTATCTAGAGCCTTATATTTGTCAATTGTTATAATTAGAAGTATAA
>NW_009714203.1:15000-112851 GCF_000703405.1 Apaloderma vittatum | reverse complement strand
ACCCATAAAGAAAAGCTCTGTAGAAAAAAAATGTGAAAATATAAATGTTCTGCCTGATTCATAAAAATAATTTAGATCCAAGTGCTTTAAATTACTGGATTATCATAAATGGATTATTTAGCTAAGTTTTGCACACTACTTTGAAGATATATAGACATCACGCTTGTTCCTAAATGGCCTTCATAAGTCATGCAGAAAATACTTTTCTCTGGGTCAGTTAAATAACAAGATATGATTCCATTCTTGGGTCAAATAATTTTGACTTTGCTGTTATATGAATCATGTGTCCATATATAGATAAATGCACGTTTGTTTGTGGTTATATATTTATAGAACCATCATGATTAATTTATAAAGTTATTGTTATAATAGTCTGCTAATGCTTTCTAACAGATAACACTACATAAATATTTAAATTAATAACCACATCTTTAGTAATTGTAAGATTCATTTTTATGATGCTTTCAATTAGCATGAATCAACTGGTTAGTTGGAAATGTCCAATTCTTTGCATATAGTGGAATTATTTTATGATATCCAGGGTAATGTAATAATGTAATAAAAAAGGATGAGATACTTGAACAAAATTATAGATATGGCCCGCAATTTAATTTCTGAGTATGTCAACATCTTCTGCAGAAAAAGAGCAGAGATCCTAAGTTCCTAAGACGGAGACCAAAGGAGGAGTATTTACTGCCTCACGTCTTGTGATTTGCATTTGGTAAGCGTGCCAAAACTAAATTAATTTCTTAATTTTCTTAGAGAATGTTCTTACAAACTTTTTCCAGCTTATTTGATCCCTCTCTGTAGAAGAGCTTTCTAATAGCAAGAACATATTTAGCAAACAATCTTTAAGGAATGTATTCTCTTTGTAACCAATTTTAATTTAGTGTTCTGTGTGCCATTGACTTTGACCTTGTAACTAGTAATCATAAATGCCACAGTCCTCTTTGACTGCATCATATTTCAGGACGTAGTCTCTGAGATCACGTCGCAGAAGGACATTACCAGTGCATTATGGGCCATACTCTTCTGCCTCTATTAGCCATAACAGACAAGGAAGTGAAATTGGACACTAGAGAATAGTTAAGCCATTGTCTTATGCCAGGACAAGCCAGAGAGTTTGTGAGCTGACATCTTGCATGTCCATAGAGCTTCAGGGTTCAAGCTGAAGGGCCAAGGCATCTAGGAGACAATAATGTAACATTTTACAAGAATGCAAATGCTGTTACATCAGCAATAATGGTTTGAAGATTTACAAGTTATACATTCATTCTGGCGCCTGAATTGAATCTAGTCCTGCATAATACCCTTGGAGGGTTTTTTTTTAATCATATATTACTAGTGAGCCTCATTCTGATGATATGTTAGAGTGATAAATTATCAGTGTACTGCTGCTCTGATGAGCTGTTGCTTCAGTATGCCATTGAACCTGTCATGCAAATGATGTATTGATAAGGCATACCAATGATGTGTTCTGCAAAAGATGGCATTGCCCAGAAGACACAAGGTTTAGAATTGCACTCAGTATGACCGCAAGAAAAAGAGTGAGCACACAGCATGCTAGGAGCTGGTTTCCCAGTTACACCATAGAATATTATTTTTCCAACCTATTTCTGACATTATGAAATGAAAACATTTTTTAAAAGTATCAGTTAAGATAAGACAACCAGCATAGAAACAGCTGCCAGCTTGTCATGTAGCAAGAGGTTTTAATTTCACTGTATGACAACAGAGAAGAAGAGAAAGTACACAAACACATGATTTTACTTCTATGATGCAGCTAAACAAAGTACAAAGCTGCTTTGATAGACATGAATCTTACATACATATTTAACTTTGACCTTGAATTATAATCAGAAGATCAAATCTGATACTGTGACCATAAAATTATGTCCATAAGTAATGCCATAAGAAATCTTGCAAAAAATTATCACATCTCCACACCATTCTTTTATTTTAGGCTAAATAGAAGAAAACATTGTAACTGACAATAAAAGAAATCTGTGATTTTTGTAAGCACTTTGATGAATAATAAATTATCATGACAGATTGAAGGCCACAGAATTTTCTCATGTTTAACTTCTCTTTTTTTTTTTACTTAAAAAAAATTAAATCTTTGAATAACAGATACCTCTGAATTCTAAATATCTTGGAATACTTTCCAAAAGACCATACTAGCAGAATCATACTTCTACACCAGTAAAATCCAGTTTAGAAAAATCATAAATATTTCTCCAAAATTCTTTGAACTTAAATTAAATTTGGAACATTTTTATCTGATTTAAGAAAGATCTATGTAGAAATTTTAAAAACCAAAATTTATGTGAAATAATGCTTTAGATTGCCTTTAGATTTTGCAATTCACAGAGTTTTCCAGCAGACAATGAAAAAAAATGTCATCTTACACTGGATAAATATCTGGTATTTTGTCAAAAAAAAGTACTCATAATTATACAGGCATATTATATTCTGAGTAAGAAGCACCTATTTTGCATTAGACATAATGCAAGGTCTGAAAAGTGGTGATAAGAGTTGTTCATACCATAAATACATGGTAATAGAAAGGTGCCAGAATGGTACTATATTATGTTGTTGCTAATAAGATAAAATATTTTCAAACTACCAGCATTTTGAATTAATTTTGTAACACATACGTAAAAATAATTTTCAGTATTCTCTCAAGTGAATATTGCCTGCTAGTGGTATCGATACGTTTTGTTCTGATATTTACCTTCTCTCTTTCTTGTACCATTTATTGTGTTTTTTTATTCATTTATTTATTCCAATTTCTGTCAAGTTTGAGCATTTACAGAAAAGATACAAGAATAAAGGTCTAGCATGAAAAATCTGTGTCTTCAGCTGTTGTTATAGCTGTAAATTATACCTTTTCAGTGCAGCATCAGAACTCAATATATAGAAAATTTAAAAGATAAACAAGTAGAATAAAATAAATCCTTGATCCTAACTACAAATGTTTGAAAATAATGTTTGCAAAACGTTTTGGTTATTGAATTAATTGATTTCTTTTCGAAAAAGTGTGTTTTCCTATCAATATTAAACATTATATGAAGGCTGAACACATATTCTTTTGGAAGTAAGTTTGAGCATTTTTGTGTTTTCTGTGAAAGCCATCAATAACAAATTAGAAGAAAGAAGTAAAACCTGAAGGAAAAATTGGCTCTTCCTGGCCATGGGCTAGACAGCTCACTGGTGAACATTAAAGAATATAAACTGCTTTTGCAATGTATGATCTCCCAAAATGTTATCTAATCATGATACTGATTTTCTGAAATCATCCAAATCCTGGCATTTAGAAGAAACAGTGTTTTCTTTTAAAGATCTCTCTGAAATTTTATTTTTTTTCCTGTTTAGTAAAATTTAAAATATTTTGCTGACAGTATAACATAATACAAATAAACTAGAATATGCATGACAGTTACTTCCCAAAGTAAATATTTTCTTCTTCTTTTAAACATAATATAGTAAACTGAAAGGAATAAGAATTACCAGAGTCGTCAGAATAGCATCAACAAAAGTTTAAAAATTAAAATTTAGTCTCTTAGGACTTAAAATGTAAGTCTACTACTTAAAGGATATAAAAGTAGAATACTTTGACAATTTTAAATTCACTCTAAATTTGTACTGTTTTAATCAAGATAATTTTGATTTTGACAATTCACTTACTATCAGAAATATTTTGATGATAAATTTCCAATCAATCATTTCATAATCTCTCCTCTAAATGCTAGCGTATAATTTCCCCCTAATTTTGTGTCCATCAGAAATGGAAATATCTGGTTTCTGTCTTTAGCCAAAAAGCAGTATTTTTTTTTTTTTCTAAAAGTTTAGATGAAGAATCTCTGGAAGAAGATAGTTTTCTTATTTTTCACAGCTTACATACTCCATCTAAGATCTGGCTTATTCTTGTCCTTGTGATCCCTATTCATGAAATTTCTGGATTAAAAAAGCTGCTATCCATGCCATTGCCACCTTACATTACTTCTGGTTGGATGCCTGCTTTTTGGAGGTTTCCATGGTAGTTTAGAGACTTCTAGTATATAGATAGAATGAAGCTTCCCACCCATTGTTTTACACGGGACGTCTAAATGTCAGGAAGCAGTGAGGGCTGGTGGCTCCATGCGAGATGTGAGTCAGCAGCTGTGTGTGACAGCATGACTGGTAGGGCAGGGACCTCATGGAGGTGGGACATGGGCCCACATCTCCCAGTCAAGGGAGACAGAGTAGGTCTGGAACCAGAAACCAGGTGTAGATGCAGCCCTGTAGAAACGATAACAGCAGTCCAGCTGAGGATGACTGGCAGTCGGGCAGCAGTTTTTTAGTGATAGCACACTGTACTCCTAGTCCCTGAGACAGACTTCCCAAAACTCCTTTTTCAGAAATACCTCATGTCACTCTCCCATCTCTCCTTGCTGTACTAGAAAGGAGAAAAAATGTGCAAGCAAGTGCAAGTTTTAAACATTTTCTTTGTGCTGTAACCATCTGAGTGACAACTAATTTTCTACAACCAAATTCAGTGTATTTCTAGTTTCCTATAACCTGATTAAATGGATACTTCAGGGACCACAGCTAGTGTATAGCCTTGCACCAGCTATAACAGGAAGTAAAAAGAGATTTGGGAAAGGGTAGGTAACTTACCATTACCAAAAGAATTCCACATACTCATTTAGGAATTAAAGGCTTCTCCCAGTTTCCTATTCACTCTTGAAGGCATTGTGAGAAACTGTTAAGATTTTTTTCAGGAGTTTAGCACTAGAGAAATAACACAACTATCCAGGAGATTAAAAATAAAATAGCTCTGAACAGTATTTTAGGAAGCGATTAAAATATCAGAAATTGATCAGATCAGTACTAAAGAAAACAGAGCAAGAACAACAAAATTACAAATCTGAATTCTTTTTCTTATTCCAAAATTTTTGTATTTTCTAAATTTTTTTTTCCAAAATACTTCTAAATAGAATGCTGAAAACTAATGTATAAAAAGTTTATTTTTTCAAATGTTGGCCCAAAATCCTTCCTATAAACTTTTTTTTCCCCATTGATGCAATGTGAGACAGAGGACAATACTCTGTAGCAAGGGGCTTAGAAAATCACATCTCTCCAGGTTTTAAGACACTGTGCTGCAGACACAGAAGCGTAAATTCTGAAAGTCTTGCTGCAAGCTAGTATCCATGAGGATACTAGCTGTGTTATGAATGCCCTGCCTTTAGACAGCTTAGACATCAGGACTGTTTCCCACTAACTGACAATGAAAGCCACATCTACCCAAATCAAAGGCGTTGCTGAAGTGATAGATTAGCAGAAACTTGTAGATGTTACTGAAGCCTGGCTGTGGTTAATTTTAAAAGTCAACAAATCAGGCTAACCCATGGAAACTTTACGATTTCCTTGTATTTTCTACCAGAAACACAGTCATTTGAAAATTTACAAAGATACTCATATTTTTGCCATTGATTCTGTCCCTAAGATTCATGTTTTATCAGATAGTAGAAAGTGTTTGGGGAAAACAAAAAAAAGCTAGAAAATATTGCCTAAGGAGTTTGGTGCAGAGAATCATTAGGAAGTATGAATATCACACGAATCTCCTCCACAAAACTCGTGGATATTAGTGACAAGATACTTTCCATTTTCTCTTTGCAAAACTTGGGCTAACACTCACAAGCATGTAATCTCTTTATTATAAGCACTAGTACAGTAACAGTAAATATCACACTGAATGGAACAGTTTGCTCCTCATATTACCCTGGAAATCTCACAAGTATCTGTTCAAATACAATGAATACAATGCATTTCCTAGATAACTGAGGAAAGACGTGATAATCTTTAAGTACATCTCTGAGATTCCTTATTTGAAGGACTTGACCTACTCATCTTTTCCTGTGGAGTCACCCTATGTGATGTGATTTGTACTGCATATATAAGACAGTTTTTCAGAAGGTAACTGTTACATTTGATCAAGTTAAAATATAGAGAGAAGGTGATGTGCTTTCAAATGCAGTGGAACCTGATGTCTGGATCTGAGGTATAAAGACAATTGCCTTGTATAAAAGATGTAAACAGTGTGGACACAGGCTGAAAGCTAAATTAAAAGAAAACATTAATTTTCCAACAAATGTGTTGAGGGAATCCTTGTGTGCAGATTGGCCAGTCTTTTATATTAGGTTTTGAGTGGCTGCCATACAATAGTCACTCTCAGCAGATATATTAGTCAATGATTATGTGGGAAACAGATGTTTGAAGAGGCATTTATTTTAGTATAGATGAAGGTACAACATATACAATAGGAGAAACACTTATCCTTTGAGGGGGGAACAAACAGCCTTTCTCTGTCCATCATTGTTTTGGTGAAATTACTTTCATAAGCTAAACTTTTTTTGAATTTCAGTCAACATAATAATGTCAATATTAATGAAAGTTCTTAAAACGTCAGTCAGAAAAACATCCGGAAAGAAAATCCTTGATCTAGACTAAACTAGGTACTCAGAAAGATTTATGTTTTACCTGAGGCTTTCTAAAAGCAGATTTTTTTTCTTTATATTTATGAAGCTAAATAATACTATACAAGTAGTCACTATAATACTACAAACAGAAAAAAAATATATATATGGATGAATATTGTTTCTCTGTAATTGACAAAGCAGAGTAAAAACAGATACTTCTTAAAAGCAACAATAACTGTTAAAATGATATTTCTGAAAAACAATTCAAATCAGCTTCCAGTGAACAAGATTCATATTGGTTGAATAAAAATCACTTACAGTATTAAGTGAAACTAATACTTTTCTGTCTTAGCAGGTGTGGCTTATGCATTTATAAAATGTTTTAGATGTTGCTTAAATATAAAATGTTTTCTATTATGGGTGCAGGAAGGAAAAGAATGTTGCTGCAGTCTGCTACTCCCATGGCAGTCAGTCTGTCAGTTTATTTAAATATTTTTAATTATCTTTTGAAAATTACGTTTCACAGAGAAGATATGACAGAAATGGATTGCATCTTTGCATTTCTCTCTCTCCCCCTACCCATTTTCAGCATTTGAATGACAGTGTATGGCAATGTAGTACTAACGAGTACCCAATAAGCCAATATGAGATGTTCCCATGATATGATCTGTTGCTCACATATTTTGTCAAACTTCATATAAATATTCCCTACAGTACAAACGTGATTCTATTTAGCATACAATACAATATTAATTATTTTTAAAAAAGAAAAAGAATAAAAAAGTTCTCTTTGGCCTGTTGTTATCCCTCAGTGGAAAATACATTTCCTTTTATTGATCGCTACTGCAAGGCAAGAATTCAGGTTTCATTCACTCTGTCTGTGCTGATCTCTTTCCTTTTATATTCAGGTGAAGTTAAAATTATTAGCATGATACAGACAGAGATGCTGACATGAGATGTTTGAAACAAAAGTTTTTGAATTATTGATGAAACTACAAGGACAAAATCAAACGACTCAATGGAAGTTGGGATCTTAAAAAGACCAATAATAGGTACTAAATTTTAATGAAGTTCCAAAGTAACACTGAAATGCATCATTTCATTTGCCGTTAACCTTTTTGATATGCCGCTCTTTGGACTTTAACTTCTTTAATACAGAGTGCCTATTAATGACAAGGACAGGTGACTGTTCCATTTAAGAGATCATGCTTAACTGGAACATTGCAGAGAAGTTAAAATCAATGG
Organism: Apaloderma vittatum; assembly: GCF_000703405.1. Classification (NCBI taxonomy): domain Eukaryota; kingdom Metazoa; phylum Chordata; class Aves; order Trogoniformes; family Trogonidae; genus Apaloderma; species Apaloderma vittatum. Next base: position 105,145 of record NW_009714203.1, on the reverse strand, counting down.
GGTCTAAATATGAAGGGACATAACAGGTATAGCAGAAATCCCCAAAGATGGAAATGGAAAGGTCGAGCTGTGTAGAAATAGAAAACATTGGACCTCCCGAAAAAAAATAATAAAGAAATAAACAAGAACAAATGTAACATGAGAGATCATAGAAACATCTAAATGTCTTCTCTGAAGAGGTGCTGAGGAGGTTCAGTATTTAAAACTCTTCAATTGCTAATATGCCAAAGACTGAGGAGAAAGAAACGACACACTCTAATGTCACTTGAAGGCTTAAGACTGGGCATTAAGCTCATGGTGTGTCGCAGGACCTAGTATCTGCCTTTCTGTGTATCTTTAAGCAATCAATAAATACAATTTATAAGTTAGAGAGAGCCATATACTTAGTAAAAAATACAGTAAAGACTCCAAAAAGGGGCAGGGATGAAAAGAGGTTATAACAGTGATGGAATGATCTCCTACTGAATGAATCTACTTGGTAAAGTTTTGAATCAAAACTGTGGGGATTTTTATGAAATTTTATAAGTGAAATTACAAATAATATGTTAACAATTGGCATAAAGATGAAGATTCCTCACTGCCTGAAGTTTTTCTGAACAAAAAAATCCTGAGGTTTCAACTGCTCTCAGAGACCTGTTTCATAGCCCTCTGATTCCAGTTGAAAAGTTCGTTGAGCCCATGATTCGGGGAATTTTTGGCATTTATACTTGTTTTCATGGTAAAGACATGCAAAATTGGCAGAGTAAGAAAAGCCTTCCCTGAGACTAAACTCTGTCCCTCAGAAATGTATACCTTAAAGGAAAGTTGTTGCTGTTCATTCAAACTGTAAACCTATATACACAACTGCAATCAGTAGCCCCAGAGGCAGTTTATTTTTGCTTCTTAATCACTGTCTTCAAAAACTATCCTATTATCATGCTGGGTTGTCTCCAGTTCTTTCCAGATGAACATTTTGGTTTATATTTGGGTCACCAGATCCCAAATCTTTTTATCTGGGCTCTTTAGGGGAAACTTGTAATGCTTACCTTTCTTTTTGTTTAAGTTCTCTGTATCACTCACTGTTAACATAATTTCTTCTTTATTCTCTGTTTTACTTCTTGGTTCTTTTGCGTATATTCCCTTTTTACTTTTTGTACCTTTTTTTCCTGAATTCTTTAATGATACAGAAGAAAATTATATTGGAAAACTCTCTCACTAAACTACTAAGGATTTGTGTTCAATCTTAATTTTATTTTCTGTATTTGATTCAATAATTTCTGCCTTTGGAGAATCATAAACTCTTGACCTATACTGTTTAGGCACTTAATAGTCTTGCTGATGGGTTTGAAAAATCTAGTTACTCAAAAGGGACAAATAAAATTAAATTTTCTACAGCAGATGTGATTAAGAAGACTATCAATTTTTGCATGGATATAATTTCTTATTCAATATGAGTGAGCAGAAATAGGAATAACTAGGAAGAGAATCTCTGTGGCCGCTGTGTGTCACGGTTGAATGACAAATGATTATGAGATGCATTTGGAAATAGAAAGGAGTGATCAAAGTGTCTCCTCTATGATTCCTTTTTCAGTCATTATAGATCCCATTGTGCACCTGAAGATGAGAAGTTGCTTTCTTTGTATTAGTGTATATATGAATTAGTTTCAAATGCCCATATAAAAACATTTAAATATTTTAAAATGAAAGGATTTATAAGTTTTTTTATTTGTCTAGAAACACCGAATCAGAGCACTTACTTAGAATTTATGACAAAAAACAGTGTAAGTGATACAGGAGGGGAATAGGCTAAATGAGGAGAAGTTATGAGTCCAGAGGGCAAATAGAGGAGGGATTCCACTGCAAATATGGATTTGTCTCAGTTTATAATTATTACCCACTCACTTTAAATAATGTCTTGAAAATGATTTTGAAAAGTAGATTTGAACAGTCACTAAGCAGGAGACATTTGATAGAAATCTGTAAAATTCTCCACTCTTAATCTATCACTGTTAATACTTACTGTAGCTGGTTTTTATCAATAGAAACATAAATAACCCTTGCTGGAATTTACTACAGCATCTAGACACAAGATACTTTATTATGGTATAAAGGCTGATACTGCCTAATAAGAACATTTATCTACCTCACATAATTTTTGCAACACATAAATATTTAACTATTTGCCTGGTGTTCCCTTTACTGCACATATGAGCCTTATCCAGAACCCTTCAATTCTGGTTCAGTAACCATGAGTATGGGAACTGTCAGGTGCTGTTAAGAAAATATGTAGCATTCAGAGTTTCTGCACATTTGGAAGGAAACTGTTATGTAAGTTTAGAAATTCAAGTAAATATAACAAGATCCTCTGTAAAACATGCCTTCAGTCAAATGCAAGCACTTTTATTTTATAAAAATATATTTAATGCCTTGTAGACATATCACATGAATACTTATTTTCTAATGATGCTAAGAGGAAGTCTGAAGTAACAGTGAATAAGGTGAGATCATACCTGTTAAAAATAGGATGGTTGCTTAACATACTGGACATCTGCAGAGCTGATGAAGGAGTAAGACAATGCATAATCAAGAGGTCTTGCAGTCTTGGAATTCTGCCTGAGCTTATTATGCCAAACAAGTAGCCTGCATTCCAAAATCTCAATGATTTTCCTGGGAAGTACAAGAATCTTAATCATTTTGATATTTAATGAAGATTAATATTCATCCTATACCTTATACTGAAAGATAAACATAACACTCATTTTTGCTAATTCTATACTGAATGAGGGGTTCTTCATACAGATTATCTGTAAGAACCTCTCCAATAGTTATCTCTCCAAAAGGAAATGTCTTTTTTTTCTCATATATCTTTAGGAGTGCCATGAAATATTCAATAGTTATTTGCTTTGTGTGATAGCATATGAAAACATACAAAATGAGATTACTTAATGTTCTTGTTTTAAGAAATAACTTAAAATAAATTAATTACCTTTTATGGCTTTATTTCCTCCTAACCTAATTCTGCAGCATATTTGCTCCAATTTTAAAAGATTAAGATAGTAACCCTGAATCGTGATTTATAGATGTGTCCTAAAACGAGAAGTCAGTAATATTCTTTTACTATCTCTAGGGCTTTTAAAGGCTTATACATTCAAGGGAGACTTGATTGCTCAGCAAAGATAGTGTTAAAAAGGAGTTGGAAAACTCAGAGTAACATAAAAACTAAGCAATAAAAGGGGAAAACTCGTGAAAAAAAATGCCTGCTGCATTGCCTTCCTAGTTATGGTATCTTCAAAAGTATGAAGCCTCTGTGATGTGGAAAGAAAAGCATTCAAAAATCAATAGCTTGTTAAGAAAGTTGTTGGGATGTCAGTTAGTTTCCCAAGGGATAATTCTTTATGAAAGACTTTGTGAATGACAGCTGTTCCTGTCACCAGTAACTGATAAAATGGAGGTGACTGCTCACAGAAAAATAATGGCAGTATTAGGGTCAAAGGAAGAAACATGGCAATGTATTTATGAGAAATAATAAGAAAAAAATGGTAAATATATTAATTATTACTGTCTCAGCTTTTCCTATTTTTTCACCTGCTTTTTAAGCAAAAGAAAACAATACATCAGATGAAACAGTGGACATTAAATTTCAGTGAGTAAATTAAAACTCTAGTTAAAAATAAATTTAAAATATCAAAATTCAGTTTGAGCTAAAAAGCCAATCTTTTAATAAGTCTTATATACTTATAAATATTCATAATTTCTGTGATTTGACTTAGGCTGTGTACTTACCCCCCTTTCACATTCACCAGCCTTCTATACTTGTAATTCATCTTTAAAAGGGATTAGGTTAGCTCCAGCCTGTACTCTGTAATAAAAAGTCTTGTGCTGTACAACTAGGTCTTGTAATGCTGAGAGTTATGCTGACAAGGGCAGCTTGAAATGTATCTGTACCTGACACTACATACAAAAGAAATAGAAGCCCAGCAGCATAGTAGCTGATTGGAGGGAATGCTCTGGTTCAGAATGGAATTTGGGAAATAAATTAAAGGAATCAAAGGACGGGAGGAAGCAGTTTACATTTAAAAAGTGAGGAAGACGTGATGAGACAGCAAGTATTCAGGAGAGAAAATTCATTGCTCAGGCATGTCAAAAAGCAAAATGTAGAGGATAAGCTATTGCTAAGGAACACTCCACATTCTGTTGCCAGTACAGGCCTAACATTAACAGCAGCTGGGGAAAGATACTGGCTGTAGAAAGAAGCTGAGAAACCTAAAAAAATACCCAACCAAAAAAGCAAAAGAATATTTTGTGAGGTACTCAACCAGAGATAGGTTTGGTACACATTTTTCACCTTTTTTTTTTTTAACTTTCAGTTTAACTTTTTTCCCCACCCAAACTTTGTATTTGGTTTTGCATTTGTTTGCTTTTCCCTGAAAATTAGTATTAATAATCAAAGTCTCAGCAGAGTTATTCTCCATATGGTGTATGCATTTTCCCTCATCCTTTTTTTTCAAGTGTAGTTTTTAATGTTTCTCAAATTATAATTATCCTTCCTTGTTCTGCAGACTAAAATATGTTTTTTACTTCTCCTATGCCTAACATTTTTTTCTATTCAACACAAATCAAGTCTGAAAGCATATAAAAATAAGTAAGTTAATCTCAAGGTGTTATCTAATGTATTTCTTTCCACAGGTGTTTATTTCCTAAAACTTGTAACTATTCTAGATCATTTGACTCATCTCATTTATACTGGTGGCCTACAAGCATTTACTGTCTTAGCTGAAACACCCACAAGTTGTATGAGAGACCCCAATAAAGCAAAGCCACGGGCACAGTAAACCAGGGGAAGGCCTATAAACTTTAATAGTCACTACCAGCCTAGTCTGAGTTTTACACCTTCTCTTCTAGATAAAAAGAAGAGGTGACGGGTTCAAAACTTCATTTTTTTACAACTTCATTATTTTTTCTAATTAAGAACATTAATTGTCACTACAGACTTGTCTCTCTTTCTTCCACTAAGTTTTTATTTAGGAAGTGGTGTCTTCTCCCCTTTTTAATTCCAGAATCGTAGAATGTGTTGGGCTGGAAGAGACTTTTAAAGGTCATCTAGTCCAACCCCCTGCAGTAAGCAGGGACATTTTTAACTAGATCAGGTTGCTCAGAGCCCCGTCAAACCTGACCTTGAATGTCTCGATACAGGGCCTTCACCATCCCTCTGGGCAAATATTTTGATTGTCATTTGCTAAAATTGTAGCTGGAAAGATGAAGGATTAACAATGTTCAGTTGTTAAAAGCAAGGAGGACAGATTTGTCTTATGACTATGTTTTGGTTGTGCTTGGATTCTCTTAATAATAATTATATGTAAGAAACATGATTTCCCAGAATTCTTCCACTTTTCCGTATGTGGATTGTTATGGAGATGGGGGACCAAGCTGATAACTACAAACTGCACTGTCCTTGTTCTGCTGAGACTCTGGGGCACTGAGGACCTTCAGGTGGAGCAGCGCCACATGCCAGCAGAGATTGGCCTTGCCTTGAAAGTCCAGGACCTCCATAGGTAGAGCAGAGGAAACAGGAAACGGACGCCTCACATCACACCTGCCTGAGGCAGGGATGGAGGGCAGCCTGCCTGGACCATGAGTAAAAGACTTCCGTACAGAGGTACCTCTCCTTGAAATAGACACAGCAGTGCCCTTCAGCAGGGTCTGAAGTTCAGGGCCTCAGCAAGTGCTGAGTTCTGCTCAGAGCTGGCATGGCTGAGGGTCTCTCCGGAGCCCTAAAATGAGGCCCCAATGTCCAGTGAGGACACCTTGGACAGGCCTCAGCCTGTTCTTGTCCCCGCACCTCTGCCTTGGAGTCCACCAAGCGGAACCCATCTTCAGGCCCATGTTGCAGCCCTGACTTGGCCCATCCCTGACCCCAGGGAGGTGCCCCGTGCCCAGAGAGCCCCTGGCTGCCCTGCTTCTGGTTGGGATGGTGGGATAGACCCTGGCTGCCAGGTCCTGCCCTGACACAGCCGACAGCCCCACCAGCACTCTGACACGCTCCTGCAGAGAATCAAGAGTGAAACTGCAAATAACTTTCAACTAGTGTTCAGAGAGTGCATGAACTTATTGTAGTGGTAATAGCAAAATTAGGTAAACACTGAAGAGGTACAAGAAGATAGGAGTTACTTAATTATTTTTCATTAATTTTAATTGCTGACATTTTGAGCAGCAATTTAGTTTCCTGAGCTCTCCCTTTCCACTTCTCTGGCTGACATTGGGACTTCTGCCAGTTTTTTATTGCTTTGGGTTCCCTCAGTGCTGTTTCAAAAAGAAGAGTTTTAATAGGTGAAAAGTTTAAAATCCATTTTAGTCCAATGACTACACGAAGAAAGGATAGAATTTGAAAGCTTAGTATTTTATTTCGGGGATGGAAGAATGATGAAAAGAGCCAGCTCATCAGCAGCTGGCTGAAATCTGCTGTGCCAGTTTTGTGTACATGTGTTACATATAGCCACACACACATCATGCACTGTACAAAACCAGCCTTTGGAACCACTTGGGCTAATAAAAATAGAGAGGTTTGTCTGGATTTAAAAAAGGGTTTTTTGTTTTTCTTCTGTTTGGCTGCTGCTGCTGCTGTTTTTAAAATAGGACAAACATTTTAAGGTAAATCTTATTAGACAAGATGGAAGAAGACCAGCAGCCAGAACTGACAATAAAAGGCATGTGGAGTTTTAGATACCATAATCCTTTTATAGGTATAGTCATTTTCAGATGAATATTTCCTAAGAAGCCACTTGCAAACATTTGCAAAACTCCCTGCAGTTGTCAGCTAGATTGGTCCCCCACACTCTCCTACCCTTCACTGCATAAATGCTGACAACCTGCTTTTTCCTTAGATCCACAAGCCATTAATTACTGACAACTTGCCTTCTGCCTCTGAGGTACCTTGGTAACTATAAGATCTATTCCAAGTTCAAAGTCAACCATCTTATGTCAGGGTTTTGCTGCTGCTGTGGTTGTTTGCAGATAAATAATTGAAATGTTCCACCTATCTCACCTGAATCAATGTCTCTTTTTTATTCTACCTGTACAGCTCCACACCGCTGATAGATTTCTTGGTGCTAGTGTTTCCAGCATAGCCACATTACAGTCAACATAGTTGTTGACTATGCACATTAGTCATCATAATCAAAAGCTTTGTTAACCTGCTTGTTTCCTGCCCAGAAATGCTGCTAAAAAAATCAACTCTGCATAGCCCTTACAGTCAAAAAATCACTAAATGGTCACTGAGAGGTTCAATGAAAACGGCAATGACATTGATTTTCCTGAAAGGCAATATTTTTCTGTATTATAAATAATTTTTTTTTAAAAAAAAAATTCCTATAACTTAATCCCGCATTTCAATGGTTACAAAATACTTCCAGCAAATGTTCATATTTATAGAAAATGGTCACATATTGTACACAGATAAAAGCACAGCTGGATATTTATGAGGCACCAGTTTTCTATAAATATAGAAATTCAGTAATTATCACTGTTGTGCAGTAGTAATAAGCACAGCTGAGGAATGCTGCTGCTGTTATTTCACTGGATACCAAGCTAAATTTCAGACTTGCAGGTTCTCCCTTGTTCTCATCTGCTTTTTACTTTTCCTTTTCTTTTTTTACATGGAAAAAAAAAACAGCTTCAGGACATCAGAGTTAAATCTGTGCTTGGTCCATCCACCTGGTTGTCAATGGCACATTCCAAGGCAAGTGGAGTCATTATGAGTACTTCCGTGCTTTTGGATCAAGCCAAGGACATTATTTAGAACTGAATCACTGAAACATGTGAGTAAAGATCTGAAACCAAAAACAGCAAGCAGTGCTCCTTAGAACTACCTGACTTGATAGAAATTGCAGTATAAAAGAAAAAAAAAAACACAAAAAAAAAACCCCAAACCCCCACATTTACTTGAAGTATCTATTTTTTCTCACTTTGGACTTCCAGAACTAACACAGTGCCAGTAATTTGTGTCGACTCCCTCCAGCATGCTGTAGTTGTTAAGTGGGTCAGATAGCATTTTATGGAGTACATCCTTGATGATCTGATACAATTATCCTTAATATCAAAATTTAGTTTATCTACATACCCCCCTTTAGAAGAAAAATGTCCCCAAAATCTGATTGGAAGGGTGGCCTTCATTGCCCCTTTGTACTGTCTTCCAAGCTGGCTGACTGTGTGAAGGACAGTTGCATTTCACACTGTGAAACTGCTGTAGATGTATTTCATTCTACTTCCTTTTCTGCTTTCATAACCAAGAAACACATTTTCCTTTTTGATACATTTTCAATTTTATGCAGACTTCTTAAAGGGAGAAGCCATGTAACCACCCAGTCAGACTAACCACTGAACCTCTATTGGATTCCACAAAACAAGTTTCAAGAGTCCTACAGGACCTATGAAGTACTGAAAGACAGATTGAATTGGATCCTCTTAATAGAAAGCATCTTGTTTAATGCCTGTTATAGGACATGTTTTTGGAATTTGTTCATAGCCTGTTTATACTTCAGTTTAAGCTGTTCTTTCTTCTAAATCTCTGTGGTTGAAAAGTACTATCCATGAAACGGATGTTGAGACGCCACATCTTGATTGGTTATTTGAGATGCTCGGGTTTTCTTCATTTGCTTTGTTTTGCTTTCTTTTCAGCTGATGCAAAAGGATGATAAAATAGCAAGTAAGAAGAACAAAAGAGAAATGAAGAAAATAGGAAGTAATCATAGAATCATAGAATGGCCTAGGCTGGAAGGGACCTTAGAGATCATCTAGTCCAACCTCCCTGTCATGGGCAGGGACGCCTCTCAACTAGATCAGGCTACTCAAGGCTCCATCCAACTTGGCCTTGAACACCTCCAGGGAGGGGGCAGCCACAACATCTCTGGGCAATTTATTCCAAAGTCTTGCCACCCTCGTACTGAAGAATTTTTTCCTAAAATCCGGTGTAAATCTATTCTCCTTCAATTTAAACCCATTTTCCCTTGTCCTATCAGTGGACACTCTTGTAAAAAGTCCCTACCCAGCCTTCCTGTAGGTTCTCTTCAGGTATTGGAGGCCAGCTATTACGTCCCCCGAAATCTTCTCTTTTCCAGACTGAGCAATCCCAGCTCCCGCAGCCTGTCCTCGTAGCAGAGGTTCTCCAGCCCCTGGATCATCCTTGTGGCCCTCCTCTGAACATGCTCCAATAGATCTATGCAATGACATAACAGAGCAACAAAAAGGTAGCAAAACTTATTACAGGCCTTCTAGGAGGGAAAGGTGATTTTATTAAAAAATAAACTAAAAGACTTCAGTTAATTGAAATTGTTAACACTCACACATATACTTGCAAAGCACCAAGATCTTTGTATCTTAACAGCCTCTCCAACATGCAGTGGCCTAAACTAGAGAGTATCAGAAAAAATTTTTCTAGGACTCACTGCAGATGTTGCAATCACAATGAGGGAGGAGGGACAGCTGTGTCTATGGAGAGGAGAGAATGGGTCAGGTGACACAAATGGACCAATTATGGTATTCCTTCCCATGGTACTCAGTATATAAGAGCCCCTAAGAAAAGCCCTGGGTTTTTTTGGTGTCTGCTATGTTGGAAGGATTGCTACTGGCTTTTTGTCATGTTCCCATGTGTTGTTGAGCTTTCCATCTTCTGTTTCCAAGTACTGAAAAGCATCATTTGTCAGAACAGGTTTTCTTTCCTCTGCTTCTCTGGCTGCGAGTGGCACAGTTCCCTTACTCTTTATTTTGGACTGTCCTCAGAACTCTGCCTGAGTGCTCCTGTCTGCTGTGAATTCTGCTCTGGGCCCTTTTATTCTGTTCAGGACCTTGTTGTCATCTGGAAGGTGAGGATCCTGTGTCAAAATAATGTCTTGCATCTTTGGACATATTTGCATACTGCTATATATCTATATCTAGTTTGACATTTTCATTGGTTTTTTTAGTATTTTTTTATTGTTTGATTTTTTTAATTGTTCAAGTTTTTTTCAACCTCAATGTCTCTCTCCCTGGTTCTTCGGTTATCCTCCCCTGGGGGGGTTGTGAGGAATCACAGAAAGCATTTGTCAACGTTTATTGGACAGCACAGCCTTAAACTTCGACATGCAGTTGGTTCCAGGATGATACCGATTCCAGGGAAAAACAGTGACTTATCATTTCCTCAGTTTTTCTTAGATTGGTGGCTACAAGCTATGTTTACATGTCTCTATTGGACTCTTCAGAAATTAATCTCTCAATCTTGTCCAAGTTCTATAAGTCTTCAGAATCTACTCAGTTATTTGTCTATTGATACGGATATTGTGAGAACAAACATACAGGGGTGTGTGGGTCTTGATGATCAGCTGATAATCTACATGCTATCTACACACGTTATTCTTGTATTTCTCACTTTCTGCACGTGTTGTAGGTCTCACTTTCTTCTACTTTTCCTTCCATTGCTTCTGTAGCCAAAAGAAAAAAGTTCTTTCTCCACTCACAATCTTAATGATTTAACTTCAGTTTCCTACAAATGAAAGTTGCAGAACCAATTTCCTTTGTTTCTATTTGTTTGTTGTGTCAACTAAGAGATTGAAGCCATTTCTCAAAAGGCAATAGTATATTTTTTTATGTAACTTACAAGCCTGCCATGCAAACTAGTAAACATTACTGTCTGGTCAGATGTGACTGCTGAGGAATATGAGTGAACTCTGGACGGTCAATGGTTCTATGACCAGTAAACTGATCATTAACAAATAATATGAAGTCTTGGAAATGCAGTAGGTTTATGCAACGACATGTACATTGTTTTGAGGAAAACTGACTGGGGTAAAAGGCAAACTTATCTGCCTAGAGATGTAAAAGCACTCTCTCTTCCCGACTTTCATCTGTGTAGTACAGACAAGGACACATCAGCTGCCTTGAGACCTGGAACTCCAATTCCCATCTCAAGGCTGGGAAAGTCTTTTGAGAACGTTTCAGCACATTCTCTCCTTACTCGTTTTCTTCTATACTAATTTTTCACTTTCAAATACAGGGCCTTTAGTCTGCACTATGGCCATTCTTGTATTCTTGAAGATATTAAATTCTTAATATTATCTGTGTCCTGGCATAGCTTTCCAAATTTTTAAGTCTTCTTTGAATTACATCCTCGTATTCTTATGTAAAATGCTGATATAATATTAAAAAAATATTAACATAAATACATTGTCACTTGGGGCCAGTTAGCTCAGTGGATTAGAGTGTGGTGCTGTTAATACCAAGGTCGCAGGTTTGATTCCTGCTCAGTCCCCATGTGTTGCCTGATCTAGTTGAGAGGCGTCCCTGCCCATGACAGGGAGGTCGGATTAAATGATCTCTAAGGTCCCTTCCAGCCTAGGCCATTCTATGATTCTCAAAAATACAGAATATCAGGATAGTTTGTGTTCTCTGCAGCTTCGTCTAGACTACAATTATGGTCACATGAGAGCAAGAATGTGTGAGAGAGGGAGAAGAATATAAATTATGTATGATTACTCTCCATTACAGTACTGAAAGGCAGCCAGTTTTGTCTCTCTTAACTGCAGGCCTCTACTTTCAATCTGTGAATAAAAAATGTAAGTATGAATGAGAAACAAATAGTTAATCACATCTTCTAAAAGTTTTGTGCACTAACAAGCCCCCCCTCCAAAAAAAAACATTAACATTGCAAATCTGCAGTTCTTCACTGTAAACCACCTTTAAAGCATGTCACAAATCAACTAAGGTGCAGCAAGATACACTCTGAGACTATATAAATTAACAAGTAGGTGTTCCATCTTCATTCCATGCAGTGTTAGATATTTTAATCCACTAGTACTCTGAGCAAAGTACTAATAGGTACTTTATAGCACTCAAAAGCAACACAGAAAGAATCTAGTTTTCTAAATCTGTGCATAGGTTTTAAATAGATCTTCTGTAGAGATGATTAAGTAAGCAGTTTTTATAGGTATGCTACGAAAAATGTAATTTACCAGTGGATTTGCATTGGTAATCCATTGGAAAATCGTATACTGTTTGAATATTTTAACAGCTGCCAGAAATCATAATTAAGAATTAATTAATGCTATTACAAACAGTGAAAAAAGTTGAGAGCTCATGAAAATGCATGTATTTGTTATTATTCTGTATTTTCTCACGTAAATATCAATTATAAGAGCCCTCTTCCCTTGGTCTGATTTCACACTGCCTCAGGTAATCAGTATCTGGTGTGCAAAGAAGTGTGACTATGACCAGAATAGTGGCATTTTACATGTATTCTGAAAAGGTATAACAAATTACACAGGCTTCAGGCAATAGAGAATTGGATTCCCTGCCTGTGGAGCATTGTTCACTACTGACTAGTGCCCAGTTTTGCAAAGGTAAAAGGTGCACAGAAGATCTATAGACAGCTGTTCTGTCAGGCAGTGAAACCTTAATAAAATAATCTTGCTTGCTACTCCTGACTTTCTTATCAACTTATTTTTGTTCTTGTTTTTACTGACATACAGAAGCACAGATCACTCTAAAGGAAGCAGACATCGAGATTACCAGAAGACTGCACTTATTTTCCTGGCAAACTTTTGCTAGTGATTATATAAAAACCTGTGACAAGGAAAAATTCACCTAAAATAACTAACTGCTGGTGTTAGAAATGTTATGGGTCTGAATGTCTTTCTGTACTGACTCATCTCTTGAAAGTTACACCTGCTTTAAGGAATTACTGTTCAGAAAGGCACATTGTGTTACCTCGGAAACAGCTGCGACTGCATGTGTATAGTTAGATAGAAGGTATTTCACTTCCTTCACATTTCTGCCTGATATGCCATTTACTTTTTTATTTAAGATGTTAATGCAGTCGGTCCTTTACGAGCACATCTGCTTTCTCTTATTCTTAGGTCTACCCAGCCGCAAAAGATGATGCTGTAACTATGCACCTCTGGTGACACTGCCACAGTTCTGTTATAGCCAAAATTTCTACAGGAGAAGGAGAAAAATAATATTATTAACATATTTAGAACCAGCAAGATAAATTCTATGCACCATCTTTAGAGGATTCAATATTTCATCAAGACAGGTCAGCTAATAAAATCACACAAGGTGACTTCACTTCCTTTCATTTCACTTCACATTGAGAACAAGAGTATTTGTCTATAAGACAGGTGCTTGGCAGGAATGAGGTCTAGGTAGGAAAAAAGGAGACTTAAATTATAGAATCTTATTTTTGTTACTGGAATTGAATTGCTATGTGGCCTTGGGTAAGTCACTTAAATTGTCTGTGCCCTGGTTCTTAGCTGCTTCTGTGTAAATAGACCTCCAATGCTTGGCTAAATGCTATTTAGCTTGAAAAATACTTTGAATTCTTCATACACAGCACATAATGTAAAGTTTTATCACTATGATTATTATTCTTATTTTACACTGACCTTTCCCTAATTATAGGAAACAATTGCACTACTGATTTGAAGGTAGCATGATTCAGCTGTCAGTGAATCTAATAAGACATTCTGCTTTCTGTAGATGAATGGTATTTATTTCAAAAACATGTACTTTATAAACTATTATGTACAAATTGCTAAACACTGCTTTAAAACAGACAACAAAAGAATTGAGAATATATAACCCACAATTTTCTGCTACTTTCTCGTCATGGAAGAAAATAAAAAGCAGTGGAGATGACAGATTAAGAAACAAAAAATGTATTGTCATACAAGTTGGTTTCCATATTGCTCTTCACTTGTTTATTTTTGCATTTTAAAATAGTAAAAGTGCCAACTGAAATTATGAAAATCTGATATTTTCTTCTCAGTATTAAAAATATGAATTTACTTTCCCTGAGGAAAATACTGGGAGTGTTTTCTGAATTTCTTGCTCTTTTCTTTACAATGATAGATAGACCAGCCTCGGTCATAATACCCAAGTGATAAAGACCCTTACGGGCAAATATCATGAGGTTAGAGCCCGTCACAGTGAGCTATCTTTTCCCAATTAACTACTGGGAAAGTGGTACTGAGTGACATAGAGTAGGGGAAGGATAACAGGTAATTTCAGCTATTCAGCCAGAAATGACAGAAATTGGGAAAAGTGAGATAAGTATCAGTAAAGGAAAAAAAGTCAAAGTTGTTTCACAAAAATCAAGATTTTGTAGGTGTGTGTATGTATATATGCAATGTTTAAGACACTCTGACAGTTAGAATCTTGTTCTTTACAATATCAATCCTAAATTCTAAAGTATTACGTGAATTTTTTATATCCATTCAGTAACCTTAAGGCCCTAAGTGACAAGGATTAGACCAAATGTGGTATTACTTTTGCTATCAGCTTGGAAAACCAGTCAATAATACAGCTTAAACTCATAGATCAATACAAATAAATAAGGAAATAGAGGTTGTGGGGAAAAAGAGCAGTGATAGTGCCTGGTGCTCACCAGTTATAGATTAAAGAACATCTACTCCGATAAGCACCAAAAAACTGTAGCTGAACATCTCACAAGTCACAACATGTTGTTCTTTCAACAAATGAAAGACTACAGTATTTCAACATTGTATCAAAAGCCACAAAAACGTACAGAAATACAGCTGAAAACATCGAGGGCATTGACACTGCCCTGGATACCTGGAAGAATGAGAGTCTTGCCATCTAGGTAAGAATGCTGCATAGCCAACTAAAACAACCGTCCAATGTTTTCTGCCAGTCCCTCTGGGATGATTTCCTGACTACTGATTTACCATGTCAAAATCACTTAAGTATCTAAGCAAGAAATACTTAAGATATTGCTAGAGCTACTTGTGAACCTGTACAAGTACCCTGTGATCAGTTTCCAAGTGCTTTTCAGAACACCAAAAAGGAGACAATATAATAAGCTAGAAGACAATTTCAGCAATATGCAACTTCTGTGAAGTATAAAAAAATTAAGATTTTGATCAATGAAACATACGCTTCAACAGCCTTTGAAATTATAAATGAGTTGAATACACATAGTCTTTCATTATGAGAATTAGGATTGATATATTTTTACCTTATGTGATCAACTCTTCTATAATCTTTTAAACTTTTGTATTAAAGCTAAAAACATTAGAAAGGCTATCCCAAGACCTTACTTAGAAACATCTTTCTAATTGTGATGATAGAATTATTTATACCTGTTTTATATGAATATGGTCATGCATAGCATTGTCTTCTAAAGCAGATCATTCTTACCCTTCTCGTATTTGCACATTTACAAATAGTCTTCTACAAACATTTGTTTTACTATCTTTTCTAATGTTATTTCATAGGGATTTTTCTATTCTTATAGCTGTCCTCATATTCTTTTTCTGCATCTAATTTAGATAAATTTCACCATTATCAGATGAGTAATATAGAATATTTTGAGTAAGATCCTGCCAAAAGGATTACAAAATGAGAATGATGTTTTCCTGCCTGTACTATGCATATTCTACTTGATGCATCCTAGGATATCATTAGCATTTTCATAGCCATGTCATGCTGTCATCCTATTACTCACCAATGTATTCAGATTTTTCCTTTCCTTTTTCATATACAATTGATGTAGAGTATATGTTCAAATTCTTATTAATCATGAGGCCTATATCTTTGTACTTTGCGTTATTAAATTCAATTC
Organism: Apaloderma vittatum; assembly: GCF_000703405.1. Taxonomy (NCBI): domain Eukaryota; kingdom Metazoa; phylum Chordata; class Aves; order Trogoniformes; family Trogonidae; genus Apaloderma; species Apaloderma vittatum. The sequence continues at coordinate 89,559 of NW_009714203.1, read as the reverse complement.
CATTGCTTTAGTCCACAAGTTCATCCAATTCTTCCACTTATTGATCTGATCTTCTGGAGTGTGGATAATACTTTCCACTTTGTATGACCTGCAGGTCTCAGAGCACCCATTTACTTTCTGCATAAAGGTTTCTAATGAAAATATTAAACAACACTACCCCAAGGATAATGGCTGAGGAAAATCACTGTGTAATCTCTTTCCAGTCTGATCTGTTTGATGTAACTTGTGTCACTTTCCTGTTACATAGCTATTCATAATTTCTGATGAATATAAGTCCATTTGAAAAATTACTTTCTACAGGGAGTTATATGAAGTGCTTTTGTAAGTCTAGATAGATTGGACCGACTTGACTACGATGATCTAATAGGTAGATGTCAGAAAATATGCACATATGTGTACTTCCAAACATATATAGAGTAAATCTAATGTTCTATCTATTTAATAAAATTTTGTAACTTACGCAAGAGTCTGCAGAGTTCTGTGGATTCAGAAATTTTTCCACCAAAATTTGTTCTAAGCCGTTATGCAGCACTGAGACCTATCATGTACGTGCATCTGATGTACATACAGTGCTCTATTTCTGCTCTCCATTCACAGAGCTTTGCCTTCATTCCCAGTACTGGACTTTCTATTTCAAGTGATGATTCTTTTAAGGAATGGATTCTTCAGGGACAGCGACAAATGGACTATCCTGATTGTATTAGAATACACGGTGTAAGCTTTGTTTCCATTTCAGATATCCTTATTTCTGTAACATACTATTTTTTGTTGTTGTTTTTTATTGTTTTGGGAGGAGTTGATTTTTGTTGGTTATTTTTGTTGGGTTTTTATGACAGACTACCATTATTTTTTTCTGTAAAGCAATCGCATTTGAAAGGAAAAAAATCTGAGGCAGACATATTCCTTTGGCAACTGGAACAGATTAAACTTGATCTTTTCTGAATGTGTATTAGTATAACTTTCTATTTCCTATCCTTGATGACCCTTTTCTATTTTTGTCTTTGTCACTGACAGTTGTAATTTTCTTTTAAAAGTTCAGCTTAACTATATTTGACTATTTTCACTTTGCTTCTGTAATTCCTTGCAGTGGTGTTATAGGCAACCTTCTTGCAGATTCTTTTTCCATACTTTGTGCTCACATTCTTAATATTCTTTTGGACATGTTTGAGGTTGGTTATTTTTTTTCATTCAATAAATCTTATACTTCCTCTGTATCAGTTATTTTGCCCTCCTGCTTTGAATAAAAGTTCCTGTTCAAATTTTCCCTTTTTACAGAAAAATATTTCTTTGCCTGTTCCACATTGAAATCCTTGTGTTACTCATTCAAGCCAATCAACATCAGCTATTAGAAGTAAGAAACTAAAACATCAGAGGCTTATTTTCGTCTTGCATGTCAATACATCAGTCACAGATTAGTTTCTGTGGCTAATTCTGTTATAAATGTAGAGAATCACACAGTGTCACATACTTGCTGATCTAAAAATTTATTTTACTGTTTCATTTCAGTATTTGGTAGAGATATTTGGCAGCTTTGTCTATCAGAATATCTTGATACCTATTTCACAAGACATGTCTAGAAAATTGCAGTTTCCTAAGTATGTTACTTGTTAGTTCCAGAATTTTACTGAGATTATTACATAGCAAACATCTGCAATTTCATATAAGTTAAAGGAAGAATAAAGACATTGGAACAGTGCCACAAACTGAATTTAAATTCTGTCTAGATATCTACCTGATTTAATCATTACTTTTGACTTGGTTTGAACATGACTGCTAAAAGTTTTGAAACTTGAACACGGCAGCTGATTAAATATCAGAAAGGTTTTATGACTGACTTTAACTTGAATTATCTTTGCTTAGTCAGCTATTTTCTTTTGTTCTAATGCTATTGTAAAAATACTGAATTAACAGTCCATTAACACCTGAAGCTTTCTTGATCTTGCTCTGTGATGGCTAATATTGTTCTTCTTCAACAGTGTGATTAAAAAAAAGAAATATACCTGAAAGAAACATTTTAAAAATCAGATAGAGAGAATTTTAGTGTATGTGTTAATTCAGTACTTCTTGTCTTTATTGGTACTGTCAACAGAGATGTTAATGGTCAGTAGTTTTATGAAGATTTATTTTGACCTAGTTTCAAAACACAATTCATTTGACACAGTGTCATTGGTTTGAGTCTGCTGAGGTTTTCTGTAAAAATGGAGGTAGGCTCCTGTGAAACTTCGAGAGCCTTCCCCACCCCCAGGTCGGAGTTGGATCTGGGTCTGGCCAGGGCCAGGCCAATCAGCGCCTCTGCCATCAAGGTATTTCAGAGGTGACCTCATTGTTCTGTTTCACTCTTTTGGTTTCGTCTTGTTTAGAGCTGTCCTGTCTTTAATATTGGGGAGTTTTCCTGTTGGAGGAGGGGGAGGTGAGAAGAGAAAAAAGAAATATCACCCTGAGAAAAAAGAGAGGACAAAGAGACCCAGGGAAGAAGGAGAGGGAGAAGGATGCTGGAACAGGACCTTTCCCTGAAGTCCACAGTGGTTGAGATTGCAGGAAGATGATTGCCTGCCAGCTGAGGGAATCGATGGCAGCGAGAACGTCCAGGATGCGTCGGTATGTGCAGAGACCCGTGTAAAAGCGGAGAGAGACTGAGCATCAGCAAGGGATATGTCTAAAGTGATCTGTGGCCCTGAAGGACTCACAAGGAGGAAGAGGATTGCCTCCTGTGAGGTGGACACCACGCGGCAGGAAGGAGAAGGAGGAGCTGCCATGGACAATGAGTAATGGCCAGATGGACTGCACCCCCCACTGCACTGATGGGGTGGGAGGAGGTAGCCAGCAAGACGGGGTGGGGAAAGGGTATTTAAGACCGAGTTATGTTTATTGATGTATTCCTCTTACTATCCTACTTCGTAAATGATCGTGGTGAATTAAATCTATGTCGTTTCTCCCCACGTTGCTCTGGTTCTTTACCCATCATCTTAAATGGTAGATTGTTACCCTCTCTATCCTTAATCTCAAACCTTTGAGCCTTTTTAGTTGAAACTGTCTCCCTCCACATCACTGTGGAAATGCGGGTGGGGGGCAGAAATGAGTTGGAGACCTCATGGTTCTTTGTCCCATTCAACTTAAAGCACGACACACAGGCTCCCTGATAGCCAGCTGAGAGTAATGTGTTGTCTTTCAAATGTTAGTGACTAGTATCTCCTTCCCACTCACAGCTCAGTTTACATGGGTAGGGGATCTTTCTAATTTGTTATTGACTTCCTGAGACATGAAGTTCCTATTTTCTTTTAGAATTCATAGAACACACTGGCAGAAGGAGAAGAAAGAGAAGACATTAGGAAGTGTATTGGTTTTATATCTTATGCCTATCTTTTATAAGAAATAGGTAAAATCCTGAACACATGTAAGCACTGGTAGAGGCAGCACTACCAGAAGCACTGATTACAAAACCCATTGCTGCAATCTAATTTTGCAACACAGCCAGTGTGAGAGAGTACATAGTACCTCGTAACCTTTTAGAGATTGAGAGGTTTTATAATAAAATAGATTTATTAAAGGAGGAAAGAGGTGAAGGAGAATGAGGAGTAGAAAAATAGAAGAGAAAGGTGAAGAAGGATAGATGTAACAGTAGTCTATAAAATCGTATAACCAGTCATTAATTTTTCAAGCTGCCAACATGGATAACCTACATAATACTGATGGACTACAACTATTAATTTACTTTTAAATTGTATGCTAATATCACATTTTATATAACTTTTAGAGCTAGGAGAAGGTTAAATTTATTTGCTTGCAGACTATAATTTATGTTTTTAGTTTCCCATGTTCAATTACAGTTTCTGAAATGCACTAAGTTTAATAATTCATACTTAACATCTCTCTGATGAATACACTTCATTGTAAACAAGATGTTCTGTTTCTAAGCTGGTTAAAGTTGCATCCTTTTAGTGTAACGTCATGTCATCTTCCACACATTCACCATTCTGCATCTTTGCTGTAAATAACATCTTTCTCTGGGCAACATATATAAAAACTATTAAATTTGTTCTCTGTGTGATAAAGGTCAGTAGGATCTTATTTATAGAAAAATACTAAAAATTAAAAAGAATATGATGTTTCAGGAGTTATTATAGTTTTGTCCTAAGCCCAGCTAGCTTGTTATTCTCCTAACCACAAGATATTCTGATTTTACACTTCACACTGAGAGTCAAAAAATTACACTAAAAAACAAATAGTAAAAATAAAAGTGTTATTACTGATCTACTGTATGGTTATTCATGCAGGAGGTAGAGAAAGAAGGCATAGCAAGTGAAAAATAATTAGAAATTATAAAAGATTTCAATGTGAACTACCAAAAATTCCCAAGAAAAGTCAAGGAGATTTTTCTATAGAGTTTAGCTTATGCAGTTTTGAAGGGAATTGTGTAGATAAAGGCTCATGAAATGCTTCAGATTTGTAGATAAAAGACTGGTACGATCTCTTTCACTATACTAACAAAATGCAAAAAGGTGAAAGTTATATATGGCCTTTTCTGGCTCTTATAACTAAGTTTCCTAAGGTAGACAGTCTTGTCACATTTCACTGTCTGAGGAGTGTTGTGCTCAGTTGTCTGACTCCAGGGGAATTTAGAAGATGAAGGAACCATGCTGATCCTGGCTCTTAGAGGTGTTTAGCTGAAACACTGTCATTGGTCGTGTGCCTAAATACCTTTGAAGGTATGAACTTGGCCTCATTCACTGAAAGATATTTTCTTGTCTGGGCCAATTCACTGCTGTTCTAGTACAAAATTATTGCCACTACGTTGCACAAATGCTGAGCTACTGGGTGACAAATAAAACAGCTGTTATAGTTACAAAAAGTCCTCTTTGAGCTCTTTGAACTCTTAAGTCTTCTGTTTCCCTGACATGTTTTCATTTAAACCTGTTGAAAGCAAACATTGGAACGTGTTCTTTGAGATCCCATTCACTTCAGAAAATAATTGTGATATTAGAGTATTGGCATCCTTTTTAATTCGTTCAGCAAAAAATTGAGCAGTCCAGCTTTATTTGCTTGAATCTTGATAAATTATTTCACACAGAATGCTTTTGGACAGTATGATCAAGTTTAAAATTATTTATGTATCAATTTTATCTGTATCAGTTGGTCTATGTCATTTCCATCCACCATCAAATTACAGAGATAAAATGGTAGAAAGAAACTTGTTTTGGTACTGAAGTTGATGATAGCTTACCGGAGCTGCCTCCACTTTGATGTTTCAACAGAGAAGTGATTCCTGATGCACATGGCAGATAAGCTTTATAGATATTATTCAATGAGGCAGTCTGTTCAAGACCATTGGCTTTTCCCACACATTGCTTTGCCAATACAACTTGCTAGTGACGGAGCCTTTAATTTCTCATTTCCAAAGGGAGAACAGATTTTTAAATTTGCAAAAGTGTTAGGGTTTTTTTTATGATTGAATGGCAAGAATGAATTTTCCCTCCTCAGATGTTGCTTCCATATCAATAAAGTTTATATTTGTTAATCTCAAATTAGTTACACCATAAGGTTTACAAAAAATGTTTTATTTTAGAAATGAGTAACAAGCTTCAGCTGTCAAAGTAAATTAGCTGAGGAGACTATACATTCTCAAAACCTTTCTCGGTTACTTGCAAACATGGTTGCTTCCATATTAAAACATCAATTAAGCATTTGTCTTTATATCATATCCTCTGATTTAGTATACAACGAAGCTTTCTTTTGCCTCTGAACAAAGTATACTAGCCTTCCAATATATTTATATGCCACTGTCTCATTGTGGATTTAAGAGAACACTTACTTTGAAGACAAAATGAATAAGCAAATTGATTCAATTTCTCTATCTGAAAGTCTATGAAATACAAGATGTGTGAAATAGAAGTATTGGCAGCCTTTATTTGTGCTTTTCTCTGCAACATTCCATCCCAGTGGTATGGCTATCATATTGCATTTATGTTTTTCTAATGCCGAATCATTTTCAGGAATGCTTGCTGTCTCTTGATGTCCCATATACAACACTGAAATTACCTTAGTACTGAAATTAGCTTATTTCAGGACTTAATTCTATTCACAATTATACTTCATATTTTCAAAAAGAGAAAACAAACAAAAACGCACTCACTACATAGATGCTATCATACTACCTTCATTCTCAAATAATATGAAAATACTCTATTTTTCTTCAGACCTTTATATCAACAGATGGAAAATACAGATGAATCAACCAATGTCACAGAGCCAGAAACTTGTTATCCTGATTCCAAGACCAACAATATGACTTTTTAGCAGTGTCTTTAGTAGGAGGAGGAGCAGGTGTAACAGTAGCATTGCTTTTTTGTTTAGAAGGCTTACTCATGATCTGTGACTTATTGTATGAAACACCATACAAAGAGAATTCAAAAAAATAAAACTTAATTCTAGGAAATAGCAACTAGAGAAAGAGGTGAGCAGTGGATGCATACACACATCCTGGTTTGAGAGCACCAGGATAAAAGATCTCCAGTGCTGTCCAGCACATGTGGCAGTTACAACGGGTAAGGAGCAGCAGTGCCTATGGGGAGGAAAGGATGGGTCAGGTGACCCCAATGGACCAATCACAGTGTTTTTTCCCATGTGCTCAGTCTATAAGGGCCCCTCAGGGAAAACCCTGGGGCTATTAGTGTCTGCTGTGTTAGGAGGATTGCTGCTGGTTTTCTGTCATCTCTTCATCATCTTCTCCCTATGCTGCTGGTGTTCCTGCCTCCTATTTCAACACTGCAGAGGAGCACTGTTTCATGGGACAGGTTGTCTTCCCCTGCTGGCCCACTCTGGGTGGGAGGGGCACAGCTCTTTTTTTCTGTTTCTTTGGACTATCATCAGGACTCTGTGCCTAGCCACTCCTGTCTGCTGGTGGGTCCAGTCTGGGCTGTTATTTTTTTTCCTGCCTGGGACCTTGTTGCTGTCCATAAGATGTGGTGCCAATATTAACATATTCTTTTGTTTCTTTGAGCATGCTTGTATATATCTGTATATAGTTTGACATTTTCATTGTTACTGTTGTTAGTATTACTATTTTTTATTTCAAGTTATTTGATTCAAGTCTTTTTCAACCTTGAAGTCTCTCTCCCTGGTTCCCCTGTTATTCTCCCCTGGGAGGGTGGTGCAGGGATCACAGAGAGCGTCTATCAAAGCAGAGTTGTCAGCCTAGCCTTGAACTTTGACAATATTAAAGGGAGAATGAAACAGCAAGACATTGTCATTGAGGATGGTCTCCACATGCCACCAGTCTTAACTATATTGTGGATGAGAACAGTCTGCCAGCCAGCTACAGCTTTGGTATGTATTTGCTTTTACCTCTTTGTGACACCAAATTCACCAGAAGACAATAGAAATCTTTTCAAAGTCTGAAGTTGCAATTTTTGTAGTACACAAAGGCCAAACTAAAGTAAGGTAACTCTTGATACAGATGACAATAATTGTCTAGATGAGGCTGATTAGAATGCATGCCATTGAAGGATACCTCCTCTGTTTCTGTCTTGCTTTTAGTTGTAGTCAGTTGGATTTGCATACATACATCCACTACAAGTGTTAAAAAGCTTCCCCTTCCTGTCTTCTCTGTATGTATCTACCTGTTCCCAGAAGGACAAGAAGTCTGGATTGTTAGTTACCTCTGTTTACTTCTAAGGAACTGTGGCTTTTGAATGCTGAAAGAGCTACGCGTTTTGCAGTGGCTATTAGAATTAAAATCCCTTCATGAAAATGCTTTGTGCATGAGCCAGGATGGTCTGCATTAATCTCCAAGTAAATTGACCTCTGCTAAGCCACAGTAAAAAAATGTTATACATAATATATTAATTACTTTTCACGATCAGCTGTTACTAAGTATCAATTTTTCATTTTATTTTATTCTGTTCACATATAATAATTTACACTGAAAGCCAAATTATAGTTCTACCTCAAAGCTAGTTTGTTAAGGACATATAGAAAGAATGGAAAACTATTAAATCTTTTTCCTAATCTCCAAGCTTTGACTTTGACACTGGCTTATTCTCCATTCACCTTCTACATCTGACTACTTTAAAAGATAATGAATGTGTACCCCAAACACTACAATGATATATTAGCAAAAGCTTTAATGACATATATTATCTTTGAGTGGACAGGGGATGGAAGGGGAGAGAAGAAGAGAAAGGGACAGACAAAATGTTCATCTTTTCACTAACCTGTTTTAAAGAAATTATTTTTACACTGCTTGAATCTTCAGTGTCCTTGGAGGTAAATATACTGCACTGTTTCATCACTCTTATTGTTGTCTGTAGGTCACAGTCAAACTCTACTAGAAACTGAAGGAGAATAAAATATGAATAAACATCCAGCCAGAAAAAGTAGTTCTATCAACAGGTTTTATGTCCTATGGGAGATCCGTTCATGTGTTCACCACACATAAAGTAGGAAAAGTTAATGTTTTGGGAAATATTAAATTTCTTGTCAAACATCACTTGGATATTTAATCTCTCTCCTTAATAGTTCTTTCTTTATATTGAATAGGAATATGATACCAGGCCAAGTACTGTAGACTGTTGGATGATATTGTTCTTCATAACTGAAGCATTATTAACTCAGAGGAAATTGTATTCCAGTAGCATCTGTTAAAATGTTATTTTTTACATCATAATATCATGTATGAAGCAGTAATAATACCAGAAAAAGCTTGATACTCTTAATGTCTCTGTCATTTTATTGCCCCAGACCCTTTCTATGCTAATAAAATCTCAATCAACAGCAAGAGAACAGATTCCAAAACAGGATAATTTTGATTAATTTGGATTGTATCTACAGTCATGTAATTCAAAGAAGTTTCTACAGTCGCACAGTCTGAAGAAATGAATAATTTGCTTTTAATAGCTCAGAAATTCTTTGTATTCTAATTTTAGAGAGAAAGAGGGTTTGATTTTTTTTTTTCTCCAGTCAGTATTTCATCTTTAGTACTTCTTCAAGTGTAAACCTTTCATAACACTCGCATGTAAACAGAAATTATCTTTGTGAGCAAGAGCAGTGTTTGTTATAGCAAGGTTGTGTGTACTGTGCTGACAATAAGCAGTCTGTGCCATTAAAATCATCCTACAAAGCTACTTGTGTTACCATTAAGATGCAGATTTTGGCTTCTGGAAAGTCAGTAGAAGAGACTGCATAGAAAAAAAAAGTATATCCAGCTCAAAGTAACAATCTCTTGTCTTGATGCTGAACGTGGTCATTTATCAGTCTCCCGTAACAATGTACAGATCTGGACACTTCTTGAAAGCAGTAAGGAGATCTGCCAAGTACTTCAACATGACCAGGATTTCACCTAGCAATTTTTAGGTGCATCAGTAAACACTTCTTTCTCCATGTAATTTTAACAGAGTAAGGATAATAAAGGATGGTCTGATCATTAAGGATATATAAGGACATTAAAATTCAGACTGACCATTCTTGTCAGACATGACTGGTCTAATGTGGCTTGAATGTCTGGCTGGTTATCCTAATTGCTGAGTAGTTAGTCTCAATGAGTAGAAAAGCGATCAATGTATTATGGGGTACTAAGGCAGAACAATAATTAAAACTGCATTGAAGGGCACATGTGATATTTTATTCTTGTGCTGGTTTACCTTTGTAACATTTTCCTCTTTTTCTGTACATGAAGATCATGATATAAATAATAATGATGATGAAATTGAGCTACAGGTAACAAACCTTGATTATTCTAAAATTTGATTGTGCTAAACGTATAAAAATTGCTGAAAGTAGTTGTTGTGGGTTAGGGCGGTGCTGGTCACTAAACATAGACAGATGGTCTCTAACCTCCTCTCCCTCCAAAACGGGAAGGAAAAGAGAATGAGGCTTATTTTATGGGTTAAAAAATAATTTTAAAAAACCAAACTAAACCAGCTTCAATGAAACAATAATGGAACTGATAGTGAAATGATGAAATTAAAGAACTATATGCAACTATATATAAGTCTGATATCAAACTCGACTCCCCACTTCCCCCGATAGCAAGCCCCACTGATGCTACAGAGCAGGAGCTACTGGGGAAGTCCCAGCTCAGCAGCTGTGGGAGCTGGATACAGGGAGCTGGATTCAGGAACTCAGGATCCAGATCAAAGCCAGGAGATTGGACGGAGTCCTCCCTGGATGCTGGCCATTACAGAAAAGGAAAAACCCTCATGATCATTCAATTTATACTAAATATTATGTATATGGAATGGAATACTCTCGTTGGTCACCTGTCCTGTCTGTTAACCCCCGGCGGTGCAACCTTTTACTTCCTTGTGACCCCTCTTACTACCTGGCACCCCCAGCATGGCACACAAGAGCCAGCAGTGACCTTGGTCACTACAGGAATAAGTATCAGCAAGAGCCTGTCTGCATCCCAGTCCCAGGCAGTAACTGGAAACATCACGTGTTATCACTGCCAGTAGCACACACTGTCTGCAAAAACATGCTGCTAACTTCAGAAAATATAGCCTTTTAGAAGAGACTGAGTTGGAAAATAAAAATCTCTAAACAGAATTGGGGTTTTTAGCTCAAACCAGGACAGTAGTGCCAGAAAATGATGTTATTTTAAAGGTGTAATATTAGACCCATGTTAAGACTTCAATGGTATTAATGGCAGCTTAACTGTTATGTTTGTGAGCTTATGTTTAGACAAAGTGACAGATCACTTTCACTGTGGTCTACTGATGCTATGTTTAGCGTTTTTCTCCATAGCTTCTTGACATCAAAAAGAAGGAACATCTCGGGACTTTCTATTTTGCTATTAACAGAAGAGAAAAAGGTGCATTTATTGTCAAAACTGAAGAAAGGCCAAGATTTATCTGTCTGGTATATATATGACCAAACCAAAACTCTAGTAAAGAAGGTAAACTCATTCCAATGTAAGGTTTTCATGAAAAAAAAACAAACCATAAACCAAACCAAAATTGCACAAAACTTCATAAAAAACAACCAAAAATTTCACTGGTCTCAGGTAGCGTGGCCTAGAAGTCAAAACATCATCCAACAGGAATAATTTAATAGAAAATTAGAAAATACATAGAAACTAAAAAAACCCTAGAAATTAGACTTTTAGCCTTTTAGACCTTTAGACTTTTAGTGAGGAGGGGTCTAAAATCAATTCCCTACTGTGTCTAACTTAGACTCAGCAGAGAGTCAGAGATGGTGGGGAGCAGAAGGAGAAAATAAAATCTTTGACTTTTTTCCTAGTCCTGATTTCACATTCATCTTGTTGTTATCATGCACAATAAGATGTTTGTGACCTTAGTTAATCAATGAAGTATTAAATTCCATTAAACTTTATGCCATTTCTAGGACTAGGAATTTCAATTTGATACCATTTTATTATAAAATAACCTATGACTTTAACACATCATGGAAATTTCTAACACTTTCTAAACTATTTTGGGTCAATATGAAAACAATTTGCCTTTATTGTGGGGGAAGAAATGGTGCTGGGGTGTTAATGTATCTTAGGATATATCTGGAAAACTTTCATAAATATCTGGGAAACATAGCGATACCATAGTTAAGACTGAAAATTGTAGACCTCCAGTTATCCTGTAGACTTTTCTTTTTCTGTCAAACAAATATAATGACACTTTTATCTTTTGCAATTCACTTTTAGAGTCACAGAACAATAAAAATATATTTTACCCCATCTAACTTTGAGTAAACACAATGTTGTCTTAAACCAGTATTACTCTATATAGATTCTTAAGTATAGAAAAATTCTACACATAAAAAAAATAAAATTGGCCAAATGACAGGCTGCAACTAAGAATTTAGTACTAGATTTGATACAAGTGATTGTGTTCACCTTTCAACTCTTTAATGGTCTTAAAAGTCAGTGTAATTGTATGCTTTACAGTATATTTATTTCTTTTTCAGAATTACAAACTATTACTTTTCTTTATATCATACAAGAGTACCTGTCCATAAAAATGAGATGCTGCTATTTTATATTTCATAATATGTTTTCATCAAAAATCTCTAAAAATGAAAATGACAGGAAATATTTTTTTATTGTTGAGTACTATCACCTGAAGGGTAAATAAGAGAAAATAACTGAGGAAAGACCTTAACTTTAAATGGAAATTCCTATTAATCTCCACCCCTCCCTTCAAAACAAAAAGAAAACAAGTAAAAAGGAACCAGTTTTTTTCCTTTTAATTCTTGGAAAGAAGGAGAGATTTCAACTGATATCATCAAATTGAATGAGTCCTGCAGTTATTGTATTAACTCATGTTCCCCAAATTAGTAGCCTTAGGAAGGCCCGTGCTATGTCTTATCACGGGTATAATTTAGTAGAGTAAGTACAATAAATATATCCTTTTGAATAAAAAATATAAATCAGAATGTCCACTGTTTAACTCTATTCAGTTCAGTAGATTCATACTGATGAAAGCAGAGTAAGAAGTCTTGCCTTAAGTATTCTTCAGATGATTTAACTTTATGTGGATTATTTTAGTAACACTCTTAAAAACATACACTTTTCAAGGTTCTTGGCAATATCTAAAGAAGCCTATTCAGTTGTCATATGGTGGAAGGAAAGAGGTGTTGGCATTTCCCTGTGAGATGGGAATTGCTGCCATGTTTGACATACTTTTTGAGGAGAACTTGTGGCTTCTATTTAGACACTGGAGCACTTCAGAAAGTAAAAAAAAATAAATAAAATGGGAAATCTTAAAAGGACTTTCTAAATAATTTGCTATAAAAACTTTTGTAACCTTTCCAGGACAGAGAAAATATGTCTTATATTTTAAATTATGTAGTCAGCACAATAGACTTTATGACATCAGGATATGAAATAAAAAAAAAAAAACTCAAAAGGAAAAAACTGAATGAGATAACCATCCTAATATCAGTCATGAAATGTAAGGGATTCCCTCCATTCTTTTCTTACTGCAGTAATATAAGTAGTAGGTAAGAATATATGCTGTAACAATTACTCAATTATTTTAGAACTGTGTGACAGAAAGCATATCATGGAGTCACAGAATCATAGAATGGTTTGGCTTGGAAGACACCTTACAGATGATCTAGTTCTAAAGCCCCTGCCATAGGCAGGGACACATTCCACTAGATCAGATTTCTTCAAAGCCCCATACAACATGGACTTGAACACTTCCAGAGGAGGGGTCATCCACAATTTTTCTGGGTGACATGTTCCAGGGCCTCACCACTCTCCCAGTAAAGAACTTATTCCTTGCATTTAGTCTAAATTGACCCTTTTTGAGTTTAAAGCCATTACTCCTAGTCCTATCACTATGCATCTTTGTAGAACGTCCCTCTCCATCTTTCCTGTAGGCCGCATTTAAGCACTGGAAGGCCGCTACAAGGTCTCCCCAGAGCCTTCTCTTCTCCAGGCTGAACATCCTCAACTCTCTCAGCCTGTCTTCATAGGAGAGATATTCTAGCCTCCTGATCATCTTCATAGCTACCTTCTGGACCTGCTCAAGCTGCATGCATTGCTCCTGAGCTTGAACGACTAGATCCTTGAATACTAATGAGCTTTCCTGGGCCCTTCTTCTCTCCGTGGCTTTATCCCATGGAACTCTGCCAAACAGATCCTTGAAGACACCAAAATCTGCTCTCCTGAAGTCCAGATTAGTGCTGTGCACCCTCCTTGCTACTCTAAAGATCTTGGACTTCACCATTTCACTGGCAGCCTTGACCTTCAGGTTCAACACCAGCCCCTCCTTGTTGGTGAGAACAAAGTCTAGCATAGTGCCTTTCCTCAATGGCTTCTCTATTACAGGGAGAAGGAAGTTAAAATTAATGCATTCCAGGAAACTCCAGGTTGTGTTATCCGTCCAACAGAAATCAGGGTGGTTGGTGTCCCTCATAAGGACCATGGCTTATGAACATGAGGCTGCTCCTGTCTATCTACAGAGAGCCTCATCTGCTCAGTCTTCTTGGTCAGGTGGCCTGTAGCAGACCCCCACTATAATGTTCACCTGCCCTTGCCCTCCCTTTAATCCTGACCCACATGCTCTCAGCTGGCTCCTCACTCATCCACAGACGGAACTCCGTGCACTCCAGCTGCTCATTGAGATAGAAGGCGACATCCCCTCTTTGTCTCCCCTGCCTGTCCTGCCTAAAGAGGCCCTATCCTTCCATTCTGACACTCAGGCACCATCTCACCCACGCAGAAGCCATCTCAACACTTCTCTGTCATGTAAGTAAGATCAGTCTCTGTGGGTATGTGCAGGTCTCCTAACTCCTCTTGTGTATTTGCTGCTCTATGTGCATTTGCATACAGCCATTTAAGTTGGGCCTTCGATGAAGCTGAGTTTTTGTGGTGTTAGAGGAAAGCATATTTCTTTCCACAGAAAACACACTAAAATACCAAGCCTAAAACAGTTTCATAAGAGGGGAGCTTTTTGGGTTTTTACAGATATAGGAGGTAGAAAAGCAAGGGAATCGTGCTGTTTACTCAAAACCACATTTAAATCTCCTTTGAGTGTTATGTGCTGAAATCAACATTTTTGACATCTTAATCCAGATGCAGGAATACCTTCCCACAAACAACAAGGAGAATAATAAAAACCTGTTCTCTCAGCACCTTGCTGATTTAATACTTGCTTAATTCCTGCAGCATATCTCACTCTCATTAAATGGCATACACGTGGTTAGTTTTCTTTTTTCTTTTTTTAATTTTTTTATTGAAAATCTTACATGTATGACTAAAAGTCATGGGCAATATCTTTCAGTTCCATTACAAAATCTGTCATATATATATATACCTATATATATATATTTAATACTAGAAGCAAATCTTATGAATTATGAAACAATGATTGTCTACCAAAATGTAACTCAAATTAAATATCTTGCAGATGATTAAAATTGTTTTGTTTTCTCTGATGGAGCTGAAGGCCACTTTCACATAGTTAATTGATAATGCTGGGCTGCAAAAATTACAAAGCCGTAATGATAATTTCCTGTGTCCCAGCCTGGTGTCACCCACACATTAGGATTTTAGTATAAGGATCCTTCTTTCAGAAAGAAGTACTTTTAGAGTGAGCATCATCCTCTGTGGAGTACCTTCTATTCACAAACAGAGTCCTGCAAACAATTCCGTGTGCCGCTCAGTAATTGCAGGTGAGTCAAGTAATTTCAAGTTAGGTACAAGCAAAAAAGTTTGCAGGAGCAGAGTCTAACTTAAGAAGTCATCTACAGATTATCTAAAACAAAACAATCTGAAATAATACTTAAAACCACTACTTTACTTGAATATATGCCTTATCTAGTAATAAATCATGAAAGATGAAGTATAAATATTGTCAGAATCATATAAAAGTTGTCTTATTCTAAGAAATCCTACTTCAAAATTTTACAGTATTTTAACTAACAGCAGTTGTCCTTCTGTTTTTGGCACTCCTGAGCCAGCGTAGAAATTTTGTGTAGTAAGTTAACACCTTTGGGGAAAAATACTTATGTGCAGCAGGATCTAAAGACGATTTCTGGATTTAATCGCATTACATTGCTTAAAAGAAGAAAGAAGTTGAAGTCTTACTGTGATTCATCAGCAGCAAAAGAGAAGGGGAAGGAGAAAAGCAAGTGTTTACAGTCTTTGAAGCATACAGCATGTTTAACCTTGAAAATTAAACCTTGCATTAAAGACGCTCCTAGCTACCTCTGTAGTCTTCTTTCCAAAAATTCAATGTACAAATATTTTATTTAAATGTCTTGGACTTTGTAATGGCTCAGAAGAACAACTACATGTCCTTGGAGCTGCTCTCCTTTCTGAGAGATGAATGGCAGGCGAGATTGCTTTACTGTAATTTCTCCATTTCCATGCTTCATTTCCTACATTTATCTGTGACTGGAGAAAAATCAGCATGTTCTGACAAGTCTAATACCATGAGGCAGTAAAATGGTCCTGAATTTATTGGTGATTTGAGCTCCAAAATAAACATAACACTTTATGTCAAATAATAATAAAAAAGGATAAATTCTCCTGTACAAATCAGAAGAGATAATAGAAAATAGCAAATAGATAGCAACATCTTTTCTATACCTACATGGGCATCACAAAACTTTTCAACCATAAGAACACCCCATCATATTTCTCATTTTATGTTGTTTGTAAACTACGTCAGTAAGTTGATGACAAACACTGTGGCATTTCTTAGCACAAACAGTAATTTTTCATAAAACTACCCAGAAAATTACAGAAACTTCTAATTAAATAACTCTGACAACAAACAGGGAGAAGCAAAAAAAAAAAAAAAAAGTGCTGTGCTTTTGTTTCTTTTTATGCCTGTCATCTGCTTTTGGCCTAGCAAGCTCCATGCATCAGTGTAAATAAGAGTTGTTAAAAAAAAACTTTGCACCTGTAAATACTATATATTTTCATGTTCTATTGAATAATATACTATATTTGTAAATTTGTTTCTTCTTACATTTATACCAGAGACTCTGTGCTCTAGCAATACTGTGAAGGCATCTACAGAGTATCACTGGCTCACTGAGGTCACAGTGCATCACATACTCTTGAAAGTGAGTTGCCTCTGCAGGTATCGGAGGGTTGCTATCTATTTGAATGTGGCTGAGCATTTTTTTTTATCAAAAATGCCACCAAATGCTCATATTCTGTGTGGTCAGTGCAGTCCCTAGGACAAGTCTAATGAAGATATGTTCCACCAAGGCAAAAAAACCTAAAAGGTTAAAAATGGAGAAATATTTACAACTTTCTTCAGTCTGTAAGGTTGAGTTTTCTGTTTTAGTATTCTTCAGTGCATTTCCAGAGAAAGGTTCCAAGGCTATGAGTATAAGCACTCTGGCCCAGTCCCATACATATCCGCAAGCCTTTTAAAGCGAGGGCCCCAGTCACTGAGGTAATCATAGTTCTGGTCAGAGTTTGAGCTGATTGAATCTAAAGAACTGAGTGACTCTGCCACCGAGCCATTCCCCTCAAATGCATATGTCTGCAGGGAGTCGTAAGGTGGCGCACAGGGGTCCACGTCAGCTTCTTTTAGTCTTTCCCAGATAAACTCCCTAAAAATGACATTATCTGGGATGCTTTTAAAAGTTGGTCTGCTCAGGAACTGAATCTCAGGTGTCACGTCCCTTCTGGTCTTGGTGTCTCTGATGATGTTCAGGTTTCTCAAGGCAGCCATGTCAAAAGCCTCTGTGTCTTCTTCTCCACCACCCTCATCATCATACCTGACAATGTTCTCTCTGATATCTCTCTCTTCATCAAAAATGAGGGGCTCTTTTTTCCGTCGCCTCATGGTGACAATCAGCAAGACAAGAACTGGAACACAGAAAGACTGGAGTTTTAGCAATGCTGAAGTTTCCTCATATTTTTCCTAGCAATGGAAATTAATTTTTATGGCAAAGACCCAAGGAAATAGCAGGCAATTTATGCAGTTAGATTTGAAACCTAGTAGGTTCTGAAACAGCTTTTAAACCATAACCTTTTCAGAGGTTTAATCCAAAACCATTGTGGATTAGCACCTTCATCTCTGATTCAACATCCCATGCTGCCTGCTAAACATAAATTTTAGGACTGATTCAGTCTGACTATTACAACTTCACAGCCATGAGATAAAAAAAGACCTTCTCCTGAACTCTTAATTGCCCAAGTGATAAAAGCACATTTATAAAGTAACTGAACAGAATTTAACAACCATGGTTTGGCAAGTGACTAAATTAAAGTATATTGCCAATCTCTGTTGAAAGAAAAAAGAAAAATTAAAAAGTCATGGATTGGAGAACACTGCACTGTCACGCAATGTGTAAAATAAGACTGTCTTAGTTCACGGATTGAAAGTATCTCTAAGACCTCACTTTCCTATAAAGTGCGTAGTATTGGGCTTGAGGTTTATGAATTACATCTAAGGAGAACTGTTAACAGCTGAATTTTACTGGATCAGTCAGTGCTAGATGTGTAATATTTTTTTTTAAAAAAAATTTAAACCTTAAAATTTCTTTTGGCTTGAAAGGTAATATTAAACTGCAGTGACAGCCAAAATAACTGTGAAAAACTAACTCAAGGCTCCTCTTGTTCAAATACAGTTTTGGTAGAGAAATACACACAAAACATGGAACCAGTAATATGAATACTACAGCCATCTGTAGGACATGATGGAGTGTGAATCATCCTCCTAGAAAATGATTAATACTATATTGTAGCATCTGGATAACATTTGCTGAGTTAATGATACTCCTAGAAAATAGCAGGCATCACTGTGACTGTAAAACAGTACGTTGAAAAGTGCCATTCCACATTCAATTAATCTCTTCTGATTTTATGTTTATTTTTAATCTTAAGAATATGTGATTATATGCATTCATATGTCTAAGGTTTACAATCTTTTCTTACAGTACTTTGATTGCCAACTAAATGCTGTAGAAACATCTGGAAAAGCAAAAGTTGGTATAGATAAAATTAAGTTTGAGCTACTCTAGGTAGTCTTAAAAGTGGCCTCCTTAAATCGTATGATGTACAGCTGCCATTCTGGAAAGCTCTGCTTTTCATGAAGGAATTTTTAAAATCAGTATCAATCTAGTCATTGTGAGGCATGATTTAATATTGGGATCACATGGTTAAAATAAACCAGTCATTCAGAGACTGTACATCCAGAAAAATGTATCATATGTCTACAGATGTTATGGTACTATTTGGAATTGGCTAAAGCAAGATGACTTTAAAGGCACATTTTCTGCAATTCTTTTTATTTTCCTCTGGAGCCATGTCTAAAAATAAAACTGAAACAAGTTCATTTTTTTTTCTCAAGTTTTTGACAATTATATTAGGTAATTTTTTTTTTCTCCTTTTTCAGTAGCTACCAGGCACACATCTAATGATACATCTACTAACAGATGCCTTGTGACTCTGTATTACCGAAGCCTCAGCATCACTCCCTTGCTTTTTTGCCCCTGGCATCTCCCTGATTAATGCTTTATGTATTGAATTCAGAAGCCACTAGTTTGGAGCATTCTGCTTTGAAGAATATTTACATAAGCAGTTTGACAATATAAAATTTTGACCTTTAAAGTGGCTTTTGCGAAATTTCAAAACATTCTGATATTTGTATAATACAAATTGAGCTGTAAATTATACAGCAGAGAATGTAATATTGTCATCACAGAGACTATTGCACTCCACTCCATACTTCTATGACAAAAAATATTTTAAAGTGAAAGACGAGTTAGGTTGCTGACAGTACGACTATACATTTAAGCCATGATTGCTATTGACATAACTTTCTATGTATTTTTTAACATTTACTGCCACAGTTTTTGTAACCATATTAGTAAGCAGCTAAAAATTTCCTTTGCTCAAGTGTACATGTGTTTTCACACCACTGTTTCTCTTAACATACTTCATTTTGAAACTTAAATACCTGCTAATAAGTGAAGACCGTGAAACTTAGTAGGCAGGTCTGCCTAAAGGTACAATAAAAATCAAGATAAAATCAATGTTTTGTATAGTATTCCTTGTACATCTCACACTTGCTTGAAGCAAAAAAAAAATAGAGAGTCTTTCTAAGGGTTAAATATTTTAGCATTTAGATGGCTTTATGAGATTGTTAATTTCTAGACTTTCCAATAGCTATGAACAATAATGTTTAACTTTTAAATGAACAAAGCTTTAGCTGCATTGTAGACTGAGATGAATACAAGCCTAAAACAAATTTTGCTGATATCTAAATCAACTGCAAATGGTTTTAAAGCTTATCCATTTCTCATTAAGTCATGGTGGTTTGTTTTTTTCCAACATTTATCACAAAGCAGAGATTAAGTCTGTAATTAATGAACAGCTGAACATCTAGAAAACCTAATTTTATGCTTTTTAGAGAAGAAATAATAGAATGGAAAAGCTTAGAAAAATAAGTACTGCACATTGAGGCCACTAGTTTGGCTCCATACTGGGACACTGAACTCATGCTAAAGAGATGAAATAGCAATACTGATTTCATACTTGATTTAACAAATGAATACACCAGTAAATATCAGAAGTAACTAATTATAAAAACTAAGTAAACAGAGCTAATAAGGATAGATCTAAACTAACCTTTTTGTTCTGACTTACCTGAATTGTTAGAAATGTTCATTTTGTTTAAGAGGTTCCAGAGCCAAGAGAAAATGTCATCTGTATTTATATTAGGTAACACAGAGTTTTATCCTTGTGTCAGTACAGATGCAATGATATCAGCAGTTTCAGTTCACTTAAATCAGTCTTTAAGCAAACTCCTTTGAATACAAGAGCAGATTTTTTCTTTGCCATTTTCCAGTGTGCTTTATGGAATTATTACAAAATTTCCATTTTGGTACGATCTGGTAAAAAGTCAGGTTTAGGTCACCTGAGCATGTTCCTCTGGTTTAGTATTAATCTTTTCTTTTATACTCCAGGTGACTGTGACATAATTGTAAGGAAGCCATAAAAGCCCTGAGACAACCTGAGGGAGAGGACTACACACAGAGCTGTACAGTAAGGGACAGAGCTAAATCACACGCATTATCACGCCGTGTATACGCTACACCCCTAAGCCTGCATTTACTACAGCAATAAGCCGCATCAGCTATGAGCAGATCTGCACACTGGTTTATGCCTCAGGTGTGTCATGATTCATAAAGCTGAAGACTGGAAATGCTCAGCCATCTAAGCAGCACACTAACAACCTATTTATACCTTGCAGTCGCCAGTGCAGTCAGATGAGATTTGGGAATTATGGAGGTCAAGACTTAGGAAACCTGCATTTAATTCCCTGTTAATGAGCTTCATCTAAAACTGTTGTTTAATCAGTTTGGACTGATATTTGCAATGTGACTGAAACCTTTAAATGCTCCCACTGAGTGAGCCTAATACACTCAGTTTCAGATAAGTTTCAGAAAACAACCTCTGCGTTGCATATTCATCCACCTTTTAAATGATGTAATTAGGATACTCGCAAATTAAAACAGTTATAGATTCATCACTTCTAAAACCGCAAGACCAAACCCCACACAGAGTACATAGTCACATTCAGTACACATTTTACCTATTCAGAGAATAAGATCCTTATGACTAGGACTGTTTCTTCTTGTTTATGAAGCAAACAATTATGTGTGTTGTTTTAGTTCTGTTCTGGTAGGTATCGGGACAATATTAATAAAGTTCTTACCTTTCAATTGAAAAAATAACAATAATGTAGATCTGTATTTTGAAGTTTAGTCAATGCATTATTAACTTGTAAACTCTAGTACCACACTAACAGGAGGATTTCTTTAATGCTTCTGAGAAAATATGTTGTACTAATAGATTATATTCAGAAGTACAGAAGATAAAAAATACCAAAAAGTATGATGTTGATCTAACTTTCCATTGGTTCAATGCAAAGAAAATCTTTAACCTCTCAAACGTTACTTGATTATCTACAGGTAGGCATTCTTTTTTGTGTGTGAATTTATGCACACATTTTCTGCTAAACACTTGTTACAAAAGCAGTTATTGTGTCTGGAAGATGTTAACTGAAAAGCAAATTACATTGAATTAAATTACCATATAATTTTCAGAGAAGTTAAAAAATTCCCACTTACTTTAAAATGAATATATGCTTTTTATAGAATAAATTACGAGCACTTTATTATTTTCCTTAAAGTGTAGCCCCACTGTAGAGTGAATAATTATAAAGCTTTTTGAGTAATTAATAAAGAACTGGAAGTTTCTTGTGGAATTTAATCTCCATCAGTCAATATGAGAAAGAAAAAAGATTTTGGTATAGGGTTTTTAAAACTTTCTTTGGTTTGAAAAAACAGTCTAGTCCATGTTATATGCAATTATAATTAATTTGGATTATTTAGTAACATTCTTCCTTTTTAGCATCAGTAAAAATAATAATGCTAAGAAATCCCACCAAGACAGTTTGAGCTGTGGTCAAGACAAATGGTTATTTATTAGAAAAAAGGCAGTACTGGGTAAGAAGAAATACTGAAGTACATCGTACTAGCTTTATAAAGGCAAAAACTTGTTGTGAATTCAAGATATGAGTGCCAGAATGTATGTATCCATGACATTTATGCAAATCTCATGCCTCCACAACTTTACAGCTGGCACTCACGTTGAGATCTCAACAACTGGCAACATCCCATTGATGAATGTGACTGAATTTGCACTCCATGTTAATCTTGGGTCAGCAAAAACTTCTGATCTGGTAGTCTGTCTCCTCTTTTCACTGATAAACTCTTATATGAAAAATTGCATCCCTTGGTCCCAGCCCTGGAACAACTTGCCAACATTGAAGCCTGTTTTTATGCTGTGCTAATGGATCTTCAGAAATAGATGTGAAAAGGAAAAAAAGAAGAAGGAAAATGTAAATTCCTATCAGCTGATCCCACAAAATGTCTTCTAGGAACAAACAAGAGAAGAAGGGTCTGGGACCAACAACAACACTTGATTTGGGTTCACTAGGCAGGAGTGATGCTTAGGCACATCTTCCTTGTGAAGACTGGCACCTGGCTGGGAACAACACAGCAGCAGGACACAGCACCAAAGTTCAGAACTCAAAAACAGAGTTAGCATACAAATAAAGACTAAACGGCGCCCGCAGCTTTGAACTGTGCCCAAAAGGAACGGTTGAGGTTGGAAGTGATAACAGCACATACAAATATCCATTCGGAAAAAGAGTCATGATGCATTCAGAAAGCTGAATTTGGAAAGTCAATTCTTTGAACTTTGGCAGTAAGGTGGTCATATGCAAGATTTCTCTACAGTGCACAGCCCATTTTTCAAACACTTATCCTCAATTCTTTACCAAATGTTTGTTCGGCACACTCTAAAAATGACCAGAAGAAAAACTCAGGTGTATTGAGTAGAATAAGCAAGTTATTAACTGGTAACATGCTGTTCTCCACTCAAGAGACATAATGACTCCTACTTAAGAAAACTTCTTCCCAGTCCAAGCTCCATTGTGTCTACAGTAGTTTTTTACATCATCTTCAGAAAATCCCTTTTTATATATAACAGAAATGGTGACATTTCAATTTGGGATGAAGTGAATTGCTATCATTTCAGAACTTTTCTTCTTAAGTACACTGAACTGAAATTTCAAAGAGGTGTTTTTCCACTGATGGCAATGCCAGTTGATATGAGATAATCTTTTGTAAACTTTCTTGAACTCTACCATTTAGCTTCATGTCCAAATAAAGTTCATTTGAGTTTATAAATGGCCTAGAAATGCTACTACAAAAAAAAAGATATTTAAAAAATGTTTATTAAATCTTTTGGCAATAATTTCCTTCCATTTCTGCATTACCTATCTCTTTAATATTTCTTTTCATGCAAGTGATCTTTTTTTTTTTCACTATTATTTCATACAATTACCTGGAGGCAGCCTGACATAGAAACGAAGTTTCTGAACTTGAAAATCACAAAACTAAAAATTTTATGTGCCTCATGATACAAAATAGTGTTCTACCTGGAATGTCAGGCGTCCCTGTATGGGGTGGCATATTGAAGCTTATATACATATATACATATACATATATTGCTACAGTACATTGAATGGAAAGCAAGGGTAAGAGAAAGAAGACATACCTAGCAGCGTCAAGACACAAGCCAATATTGCTATCAGGGCTCCAGTGCTAAGTCCTGCAGGCAAGATATACGCTTCTGCATTGCATGTCTGAGCAACACCATCTGCATCACAATCACAGACTCTGATGGTGAGAGTATTAGTACTACTAAGTGAAGGTGATCCACTGTCCACAATGAATATTGGCAAGTAGAAAACAGACTGTTCCTGTCTTCGAAACCCATTTCTTCTGGTTAATACTGTTGCAGTGTTATCTAGATAAAGGAATAAAAAGATAAATATAAAATATATGACACTTCTAAAACACAAGCCTATAAAAGTCTTTCACTTAACAGACTATAAACACTTTTATATTATTTCAGCAAGTTTATCTTTCTCAGTCATATATTTTGAAGCTGCAGAGAAAGGATCAGCTGAGAAATGATGCCTAAATTAACGAGATTTCTATTTTCCATGGAAAACTGAAAATTGCCAAAGTCTATATGGTTTTAGTTAAGCTCATAGTTCCACACTCTTGATAGACAGTTGAAGATGAATTCATTATAAAAAAAGAAAGAAATGCCTTTCAGTAATCAGATAAAGTATCTATATACTTATTTCAGGTCTAATTTCCAAATATCTCTTTCAATTACTTACAGGTATAGATATCACATGAATGGAAAGGATGAATATATTAACAGGAGAATAAGTTCTGAAGATCAATGAAATACTTTTTGAATGCAAAAAAAGTTCAGTTGGTGCACAAATACAGGTAATTGCACGTGTAACAAAGACATGCACTTGTTTTCAGTCTCATCTGAGAGTCAGGATGACTAATATAATCAGTCTAAAATGTGTGGTTTAATGCTGCTCTGAGCTGGGTGATTAAAAAGGTCCACGTGTTCCAGAAAATTTGTGCAAAACTCACTGTGTTCAATACAGGTTGACAGCTCCTGAGAGGTAGGGAGTTACATCTCCTAGAATGTATAGAAATACTCGGTCGGTCGGTCTGTCTATCTATCTATCTACCTACTTATCTATCTACATATAGACAGATATTTTGATAGTCCTGTAAAGTTATCTTATTGTGACACCTATTATCACCTGCCTGGAAAAACATGCAAGCACTTCTTCATACAGCTACATATGAGATATGCATAAAAATAACTAACATTGAAAGAGGTAACTGCTGCTGTGTCTTGTGACTTCATTGATTTTACTGGCATTGCAAAAGCCTATTACTACTTTTCCTAAATTATAAGTTGTCTGGAAGAGGGCCCATTTTTCATTAAATACTTTAGAGTATTTGTAACCATGTCATATTCCTGAATAGAGTCTTATTCTAATATCTTTTTATTATTTTAGTCATTATTACTATTACAGTCTTTAGTTCTGAACTCTAAGTTGCTCATATAAAGAACATTAAGTATGTCAGTAAGTACATGCGGAGTAAAGCAATAAATAGCTGTGCGAGAGAACTTTATTAGGTCATATGTTATACTTAGTGAATTTTGTTCAGTCTTTCTGTACAAACAGTACCCTTTAGTACACCATATGTCTGCTTTTCTTGTTTTATTAGTAAGGATGACTTTGTAGTTCTGATTTAGTACTGATCCGTAGAAGAGCAATGCAATAGTAACACAGTGTCTATTTAGTTCTATTTGCTTCAGCTAATAGCTAAACTGACTGATACATGCCCAGCTGCCGTAGTATAAGGTGCACCTAATGAGAACACTAATTAGAAGCATGTTCTCAGATATTTTAACTAATATAAACGTGATGTCAATGGGAGTCTTTGTATAAGTCTCTGGGGAAGTAGTCACAAGAAGTCTGTGTAAATACTGTAGGCAGCTTCCATTACGAAAAGCATCCCTCAATAGGTGGTACACTTACTGAAAAGCTATGTTTTTCTAAAAAAGAAAAACTCTATCAATTTACTCATTTTTATGCCCTGAGTTATATTAATAAAACATGAATTCCTGGACATTTTTCAGTCACTGCCCCAAGGTAAATTCTAATTTAGATAAAACCCTATAAATACACGGAAAAAATGTGAAAGAGTGACTTTTGGGAAAATAAAAAAAAAAGAAGGAAAAGATTTGAAGCTGCTCTGTTTGGCTCAAGGCTTTAAGTGATTCAAACAACAGCTTCATTCCCTTGACAAGTAATCTACAAATAAAATTGTTTTTTTGTTTAGGCTGATTGTAGTTTATGTTCTTACCAGAATAAAAGTTTACGTAAGTTATAAACAGCATGACACATTCAGAATGAAAGGTGTTAGTGGTGAATATTTACCAGATAAAAATGTCCTTACCTTTGTTGTCCTGCAGTGTAAAATTGTGGTTATTTGCTGCCTCTGCTGTTAAACTGAAGTAAAACTGATGGCCATTTGGTGGGTCATCTTTATCAATTGCACTAATTTTTTGGATCACCTGTTTTGAGATACATCATGGTTTCATTGTTAGGAAGGGTAAGAAACATAAATACAATTACATTGTATAACCCCTCTGTTATCTACCGAAGTCTTAAACCTTCCTTGAGTCCTGATCATTCTGTTGTGGTTTTCTGATCTCCCAGGCCTGTACACCCACTATTAAAATTAAAATGTGACTTGGCTCTTTAGTTTCCCCATATCAACTTTATTGGCCAAAAGCAAAGATCTGCAGGGCTTGTGAGAAAGTTAGGGCCTGTCATTCACCGAGCTTGGAGTATAAACTGCATAGCCATGGAAAAAGTATGTCTTCTGGATGGCCCTTAATGTAGTTATCAGTGGCTGCAATCAATATTGTAAGCTTTAGCAAGGAGACAATTATGCTTTTGAGGATTTTAATTCAGGAATTATTTCTTTTTTAATACAATGAAAAATAAAAAGTCAAGTCATAAATATATTAGTATTTTCTGGTATTTCATTTTTATTATTGTTCTTTTTCCAATTTTGTTTCTAAAATTCTGTCAAAATCTGCCTCTAAAGAAAGCGTCACCATTGCTTAAAATCCATAAAGAATGAATACTCAGAGCTAACACTTCTGACTATATCATAGGAAAAATAAACAAGTACTCAAATAAATGAATATTCTGTGTTTCTCATGAACACAAGCTAATAACTGTAGTCTTTTCTGTTAAGGATTTAAATTATGCTGTGATTTTGAAATGTGCAATAAACATATGTTCTGGGAAAAAGGTACAAAAGTGTAAAGTCTCTCAGAGAGTATGTTGGATTTATGTGGGGGAAACGTCTACTAGTTTTCTGGAAGAGAGACGAGAGAATGATAAAATATATATATTTTCTGAGGTCATACGAAGTAGAGAAGAAAAGTCCAAATATGAGAGATACCAAAGACAAACAACACCAGACACTTTTAGTTTAGCCTAGGAGTTCTTGAAGTGATTTGAGAAGTTAAAAACTCTGGGGAATATGGTAGGAATACATCTCCCTAATAAAACTGTGGCCTTATGGCCCGTACTTCCTCAGGGAAATAGAAGTGTGTACTCATGTTTTGACTCCCCACTTCCTAGCAAAATTAGGAGGAAGTATGCATCCCTAATCTTATTCAAAATCAAGTGAGTTTGGCAAAATATGTCAGTTATATCAGTAAGAAAGCCAGAGATTTTAACAGTACCTTCAACAACTAATTTTTACATCTGAATCTTTCTCTTCAGAGGCACAGTGAATATGTTAGAGTTTAGTTAATATTTGCTTGTACTGCACACCAAAGTGTCATTTTTACTGCTATAAGTTGATTATATTTTATCTTGAAGTTGGCAGGCTTTCATACGGAAAGGCTGCCTATCTAATAAAAACAAACATTAAAAAAACTGTCTAGCCATACCTGACCAGGCTGAGCATTTTCACAGACAGTTGTTTCATACTCCATGGCAAACTCTGGGGCATTGTCATTGATGTCAAGGATAGTGATGGCTACATAGCCTCTCCCAATCTGTGCTGGATTCTCTATAGGAAAAGAAGCCAACAAAACAATCAAGAAGAGCTCCTTGCAAGTTAGTCTTTGGGTTAGTGCATTTTTCATTCAAATTCTTCTTTTGCATATACATGTCAAATCAATTACAACCCCACCTACAAAGACAAAGGAAGCTCTTGGTTTGATCTTCTGGACCTAGTGGAGACTATGTTTATGTTTTCAAACTACTTCAGTTAAACTAAGACTTTACTCTCAGGGATAAACAGAAAATCTGACTCACTAATCACAGCATTGAATCACATCAGAGGAAGGAAAAGAGCAAGATGATGTAAAACTATTGCTGAGGGGTATAGTTAGCCAGAACAGCACTAAATTTGAAATAGCACAGTTATTATGAGTTAAATATATTTTTGTTGCAACTCAGATTGATCAGGGTATCACAGAATCATAGAATTAAGAAGTTAAAATCATAATTCCATCAGCTATGTATAGCAGACAAAGAGGAAGCTGTACTCAAAAGCAAATTGCAAAGTATTTAAAGTGCATACACAACAAATGTTGCTCACAGAGTGTTTTTAGTTTTGTTTTTTTTATTCCACGTGTGAAGTAGCAGAGGACTAAGCAATTCTGATACCAACATTTTCTTCTGCTGATATAAGCTTATTGAAAACAAGCAGGTCATGAACATAAATTAAAGCACTGTGCTCCTAGACTTTCACTTGTGTCTGGTATGCCCCTTGGCTACCCTGTAAGTTTTGTTACTACCCAGGAAAATTTTTGTTTTCCATGCTGGCCTCCTAGACCAAAATTTTACTCCTGAGAATACATGATGAAGTCATACAGACACGAAATGAACAAATGTTAGCTTTCAGGTTACACATTAAATTAACCTCACTGAAAGCAAGAAGTGAGGATTTTTAAAATGGCAGGCTAGAGAACCAATAACTTTTTTATTATCACAGCCCCGTAGAGTAGTAATAAGGATGAACTTTGAAGAAATAAATTCATTAAATATAAAGGAATTTTTTTTTTCATAGAGTGTAATTAGAGCTGAACAAGTTCAGGTTTAAATACGCATTAAGAGAATTCTTGTTGTATGCACTCGAAGGGTTTGATTCTTCAACACTTTTCATCCTACACCAGAAAAAACCCACAAGTACAAAATATCCTCTACAGTTTTACCTTAGAGTCAGAAAAGTGAAACCGCATAAGCATTCACATCCCCTTTCCTTCATATCTTTTAAGAATGCTGTGGCTGACCAAGAGCAATCAACTCTAAGTGAGTGCCATCACTAAAATAGCCTAACTGTTCTCTATACTCCTTATCACTTTTTCTTGGTCTAATACTGATGACTTAGCATATTTCATCTTCCTTTGTACTTGTTTTTTAGAAGTCAAAAGACTACACAAGGTATGAGACAAAGGAAAGAGCAAATATTTAATCTGTTGTATTTCTTAATTTTTATCACACAGGTTTCTTTCACATTGATGAAGAAGTTATTTTTATCTGTCATGGTTTTAAACTCTCATAATTTCTCTGAATGCAGCTCATGACAACCAAGAATGAACTTTTACACATAAGCAGCCAATGAAAACTTCTGATCACTACTTACGACTCTCCATAGCCAAAACTGTGATGTTGTGAACAGCATTAGTTTCCCTGTCCAAAGATTTGGCAGTTGTAATGACTCCACTGTTGGCATCAATATTGAAATACCTCTCCAGGTCTGTGTTTCGATCTATTGAGTACCTAGGTGAAGGATGACAGAAAACTTTTGATTCATGTTCAATTAAGGCCTGTAAAATGTATCACTGTTTTCTTATTAGAAAGAGTTTCCACGGTTTCCCCATTTTCAGATTTGTTTTCTCCAGTTTCTCTGGAGTGTTCAGAGAAGCCAAAGCCACATGTAAACGTGAGAGAGTTACGCAGCGGCCTGTGCTGGGAGAGGTGAGTTCTGTTGCTGCAATGTCCACTTAAATGAGTTTATAGGTATTCCCCTCTCTTTCCTTTCTTCCTTTCTGCTCTAAGGCAAACTTTGACAGAATATCATCCTCCTGAACCCCAGCTAAGGAGAAGCCAAGTTGGAAGTTCGCTACATGGCTGTCCCAGCTGTGTACTGCTCCTGTGGGAGCGGGCAGACTGACACAGAGCTTTCCATCATTAGCAGAAGAGCCTCGGAGTCACCCAGAGCTACAGGGGAAGGGAAAAAAAGAGAGATGATGCAGAGTAGGTCAAGGGATTGAATGTCATCACCACCAGTTCCCGGTGCTTTAGTCATTAGACAAACACAAGCTCATGCCCTGAACTCTTTGGCTTAACATATCTTTTACCTCCAAATTTGTTTTAAGAAGGAGAAATGAGCTCCTTAGCAAACAGAAAATAGCATAAGGGAGAAGGTCAAAATGCCTGTGGGTGTTTTGCTTATAACCTTTTTCAGAGAAAGGGACAGTTGATTAGGTAGACTTGGATTTAGAACTGGAATAATCTTGACATTCAGTTTAATATTGGGTCAGATTCTTGCACTCTTGTTTACATCAAATTCGTACTTCAGAGCCTGTCCCTACACTCAGAATGAATTAATATGTCCAAATCAGGCCAAGTCTGATCATTACAATTACTGTCACACTGACAATATATTAGATTATTGATTTAACATTAACTAAATCCTTTGAACAACATGTAAGGAAAGAATTATGGAAGATAGTTAAAAAAAATTGGCCTTCTCAGGTATAATCTTACGACACTATTTGTCCGCTCTGTTTTTGTAATATAGAAGCTTCTACTTTGTTCTATTACTGTATTTTTATCTATCCCTCTTGGCTACAAAATCTTAGAGCAGAGATGTGTTACATAATTAGAATTGTTTTACCATGTTATGTCACAATGAGAGAGAGAATAAAGAGTTGTAATAACAACAATAACAGCAGTTTTCATGAACTAAGACTATCCCTCTTTCATATTTTTTTTTTTTCATTTTATGTTAGCTGTAGTTCATTCTTCACTTTATTTCATGCTGGCACTGTTGTTTATTTAGCCAGCAGTGTTCTTCAGCTGTTTTGTGGCTGGCAAGTTTCCCCAAGAGACTTTGCCTGTCACCTCTGCTGTGCAGTCAGTTTTGGCAGGCCCCCTTAGCTGGGATTCAATCTCCTGCCAGACCTTAGATTTCCCAATTATTAACACTATCACTGTGTTGGAGAACCAAAGATCATTCTTAGAAAAACAGTAAAAAGAAAGAGAGAAGGAGAGAGGTGAGAAAGACAATAAAGGAAAAGAAAGTGATAGAAAGGAGGGCAGAAGGGCAGGAAGGTAGGAAGGCAGGCAGGCAGGAAGGAGGGAAGGAAGGAACGAAGGAAGGAAGGAAGGAACGAACGAAGGAAAAGCATATATACATATACATATACACATACACATACACATACATATACATATACACATAATATAAATAATATGAATAATATACATAATATAAATAATATAAGTATGACAAACAATTCTTATGAAACAAGAAGAGAAATAATTTTTAGGCATAGGAAACAAGCAGTTTCCCTTAACTTATTTACAAGTGTTGCACCCATATTCAGATTCTAAAAAAAAAATATTTTAAACACTTTTAATCCTTTAATTCCCTGCAGCTATTAATACTTGAAAATCTTTGCGCTACTGAACTTTTAAATCCTTTATTTAAGCTAGTTCAACATCAATAGCTCTCTGGTCCATAAAAGATAGACTTTTATTTTCAAAATATTTATTACCTCCCCCCTGGTATTGTCAAGGTTTTAATTGTGTCTGGTCTTGTAATGTGAATATTCTCTGAAGTGTAGCCAATCCAATTTTTAAAAAATATCAAAATAATCCAATGTTTGGAAATTGGAATACTTATTTATAGATTAATAATTTAAACTTCTTGAATAGATCATGAAAAGTATTATGCACTAATCCTCCTTAACACATTCC
Organism: Apaloderma vittatum; assembly: GCF_000703405.1. Lineage (NCBI taxonomy): Eukaryota > Metazoa > Chordata > Aves > Trogoniformes > Trogonidae > Apaloderma > Apaloderma vittatum. The sequence continues at coordinate 58,153 of NW_009714203.1, read as the reverse complement.
AATTTTAGGTAAATCTTACTCTGATGTATATCACAGCAGATGCAGGAGAGCTTTAAATTATATGACCTGTCAGTACCCCTGACAATGTACGTAGCAGTTTCACAGGCATATAGATTAAATCCTCACTATTTTTCTTCTTCTTCCCTATGAAATTCTAAACAACTCTGGAATTTAAAGAAATCTTCAAGATGTTGGTTAAGGTGGTAATATAATTCTTTTTCATGCTGGAATTGAAAAATTAACCTGATCAAGGTCAATAAATTCCTCACATTTACGGAAAAGTCAAAAGCATTGTAAGCATGGACTGCATTTACAGAACTGGACTTAATCCTACTCTACACGATTCTGCTAAACCAGATATACACCAGATGCTAACATCAGTGCCAGAAAACACTGCCACAGCAAAGAAAAGAGCTTAGCAAAGATAAATTTCACAAGTAAATCCATGCCAACCATCCATCTAGGACTTGTTTATACATGATAGGAATCAGCTATTTTAAATATGTTGTAAATATATAATGAAAGAGAGAGAGAGAGAACACTTACGTCATCTCTACGAGTGAAACATATGCTTTAGTTTTACAATTTAAGATTCCTGTTTGAGAAATTACGGAGCTACACCAGAGTCCCAAGTTGATCTTAAATGCACAAAAGTGAAAATCCAACATCACCAGAAAAGGTGACATCAAAACAAGTTCTATACCTGTGAAGTTTTTTCCTGTGTGTGTCTTAAATGAACAACAATAGCAAATGAAATTTAGTACTAACTTCTAATTATGTATGTGTTTCTCCTTCTGCACGTTTAAGTTCACAAAATTCCTGAGTTAAGAGTATTACCCACTAGATGCTTTCATGTTTCCTTTGACAATTAATATTACTACTCTTCATAAAACAGTTCTTGTTTAATTTAGGTGGTAACTATTTGTCCTTGAGCTTTAACCTCGGATACAGGCAAATATAAGACATAAGACACTTCATGTTTTCTTATGAATTCTTTATGACCTTGGACATTAGATTATGGAAGACTTGCAGCTTCTTTACACACCAAAGAGAAAGGAAGAGGTCTTTGACAGTTTTCGTGCATCTCTAATGTTCATGTATCTTCCCATTCAAATGGAAGATATTTGGCTGCAGCAGAATTTACAAGACTATTGCCTGTAGTCATCCTAACTAGGACAGGAAATGTCTTGTCCTATCCACTTCTCTCACATTAAAGAGTTTTTGCTAATGGTTTTCACTGTGAGACCTCAGCTCTGGTTTACCATGCAGAAGTTTATATGCTATTATATTCTTGTGCATAGTGCATAGAGAATATGAATCACTATGAACATACACACAGAAGTTGATTTAAGAGAATAAAACTTATTACAGACAATAGTAGGCTCTCCTTAAACTTAGAGAGAAATGAATATGAGTCAATATGTTGAGGGTTTTTTCTTTGCAATTCTGAAATTGTATCTTCTTTGATTTACAGAGACTTAAATACATTATTTTTTCAAAGACTCTGTAGTTCAAGAGTATAGAAGTCAAAACATGCAAACTCATACATCTCAACCTGCTTCTGCAAGGAAGAAAAGCTAACTAATTTGTCTTCAATGTTACCAAAGAACCTCCCACAATGAAATTAACAATTTCAATACAAAGGCTAAATAAATAAACGATTAAGACTTCTTATAATTACCTGACAGGACTATTTGAGGCATCTGGATCATGGGCCGCTACAGTTCCAATGATAGTGCCAACCTTTGCTGCTTCAGACACCACCATGGAGTACAAACGTGAAGTAAACACAGGTGGCTCATCAACATCTTCTACAATTATCTTCACTGTTGTTATATCACTGAAGGGTCCCAGACTCAGGAAGCGAGGGTCAATGTGCATATTAGCTGCTTCTATCCTCAGGGTATAGCTTGTCTTAGCTTCAAAATCCAGCTCCTATACGGGTAAAGTTATTTGGAAATTTTACTATCCAGTGATACAGTTGCAAAACTGTTTCACTTAAAACTGTTGGTAAGTACAAAATGAACTTTGTACATTTGTACCCAACCAGTACTTTTGATTGGCAGAGCATAGTTGATGGCTCTTAGCTTTCTCAAAACACTATTTGTGGTGTCTTGCTAGTCAATATTCCCCAGTGACCTTAACAGTAAAGGTAGTTCTACCCTGTGAATCAAACAAGCATTCTCTGTGTTAATGACAAAGTTTTTTGTCACTTGTGTGAGGACTAAAATTTCCCCAATTATTTCATCACTGTGAAAGAATATTTCCTTTTGTCTTATTCATATTTTATCTAAGGTAATGTCACAGATAATGTACCACAAAAACTTGACATGATCTTCACTGGTGAAAACACCTCATTCAGTAAATTCTGAGTTGCTTGCTGAGCTGTTGTAATTGTTTTGAGTAGTGTTGGGATTGACTAATCAATTCTTACTCCAAGATCTGTACAAATTTGTGTAGGAAATGTGGTAATCAGTTAAACTACATTGCTTATATGACAATATGTTGTACTGAAATGCAGCCTGGAGATTGTTTTTGCTTGTTTTGCTTATTAAACAAAATGCACATTAACTTTTTCCACCTTCATTCTGCTTTAATTTTCTTTGATGAAAGAACAGAAACATGAGACCCACAACTGCAGTCTGGTTACTCAAACTCTAATTCCACGTGTATAGTTCTTTTTCAAACTCTAATTCCAAATGTATAAAACAGATTAAAAAACATTTTCTGCAGCTCTGATTCTGGATATATCACAGGGATCTGAAATGTGCTTGCAAAATAACCTGACACCATCTACAAAATATTCCTATACTCAGAGGAGTAGCAGAGGTGGAACACATCTGTTGACCTACAAATGTAAGGGCCTAAGTTCTCGATTGAGTTACAGCAGGATAAACCTCAAATGTCCATCTTTAAGTCAGTGATTATGCTGATGTTACAACACATCTGTAAGTAGTCTAGATTGAAAAATGAATTGCAACACATCACACTCAGAAAGGCACTGAACTTTTATAAACTCTACGTGGCAGCAAAAGCCTTCTGCAAATGGAAATACATGTAATCCTTATGTTATGCAAATGCTTATTTTTTTCACTGAATCAGAGCTGTAGTATTCATAGCTCTGAATACAGAGATATGCCATAAAAGAAATATTGTCTGGATACTCGTCACTATACTGGGTACAACTGGTCAGTATTTATTACTAAAGCACATTTGTTTTGTTTATTAATTTGGGGTTTATATTCAAAGTACAATATGTATGATGTGGTATACTTTCCATCAGAATGTACAAAAATATGTAGCAGATAAAGGAAGGCTAATTCATTCTCGTTAATCAGTGATATCTGTTGAGACTGGATGATTAAGATACAGTGATACTTAATCAAGCACATGAAAATATATCATTAGACAAGATAGCTTCCTATGATATGCTTAAGTCAACACAATAGTCACTCCAAGAAAAAGAGATTATGAAAATGCTGATTTAATAGAGAAAGTGCATGTAATACAATATTTGTAACTAGACAAATTCTATAAACTTTCATTAGAATAGACTAAGCAAAATAAAGAAGAAATATCTAATTTAAATTTTAAAGACAATTCTATGTTTCTATATTGATTAAAGAAGACTAAATTAGAATTTTAACACTTGAAATCATAAAAAAAATGTTTTCTGTGTGAATGTTTATCTCAAGGGCTGACACGCCCTTTTATATCATTGTATTTCATTCTTGCAATGTAGAAAGAGGCCATTCTTTATTTGACTAGATTACAGGAGTGCTAGACTATTAGGGAATACACAAAATGCACTTTCATTAGAAAGGTAATTCTCATAGAGAATGATGCAAAACTAATGATGGTCTACATACATATTCTAAACAGCCTTGCTTACTAAGGGCAGGTTTCACCTTCTCTAACCTGGCCATACACATCTGAGGAAATCACCATATGGTGCTTACTGTGAGTGTAGCAAAATTATTCTAGTTTAAAAATCAGCTGGTCTGCTTATGAATGTCTGTTGTTCACCAGTCAATAATTGAATAAAGTAAACATCTGCTTTCAGCAACATGAATCCTGCCCTAGGATTCCTAGTATCCAATGCCAGTGATAGTATCCAAAAGCTATAAGGGTCTTGTTAATGAAAAATAAATAAATTTAAAATCTAGCATACGTATATGGCAGGGAACAGCTCATGTTTAGAAGAGGGGAAATACGGATTGGCAAAAGGAATCATGATATTGTGTTATACAGGGGCAATAATATTATTTTAGTTCTTTGTAGCAGAGTCTGTCTCCTATGACGTCTGTCAACATCTATAAAAGCTACAGTCACCATCCTCAGCCTGTTCCTATAAGATACACATACTCAGATCCTATGGCATATACAGAGGTACCAGATTTTGAGGCACAATATAATTTGGGAAAACAAACAAAACCTCCAAGATAATTACTGTGCAAGAGTTCTTGACCTGGTGGAAATGTTTCAATAATTTTCAGATAATATAATGAAGACATTACATACTACAGACACTAATGACTAAAAAAGTGATCTGAAAAGATTTCCTTTTTTTTGTTTCTTCTTATCTAATGATCACTGACGTCTGTTATACAGTGCCCATAATTTAGTTGGTCTTCAGATCACGCCTTCATTATTTCCTGCTATAACAAAAGCACAAGTTTCCAATAATGGAATACCAAGCCAATAGACTAGAAATCACTACATCAGTGCTGAAGGTTAAATGGACGACGTGTATTTCAGTCCTTCAGCACAGTGAGTAGAGCTTGACAACTTCATTAATATCTGTACGTTAGAGTCATCTGATTACATCCTGTGAAAGAACCATTCTGAGGATATATGGGGTCTCTCTTTTTTTTTCCCTTCCTTTTAAGGTGTAAGAAATTTATCCCATCTGAAGGAAATAATAAAACAAGTCTTCTATATTAGGGAGGCTGCGCATGAAGTTACCATTCACAAGAAGCTCATTTTTGTAATGTTCATATTTATCATATAATAAATTTCTAATAATGTACTCTTTAGAGGTAAAAATCCATTTTAAAGCCCAGTTGAGTTTTTATATTCAAATCTGCAGCACAGCAAACAAATGTACATTATCTGTCAAAAGAACCATGGAAGCCCCAAGCTCTTACATTGTAAACTGATACAGAATTGAAAGAAAATTTTCTACCTGCAAAAATAAGTGAAATGTTAACAATGAAATGTTAACTAAGTTAACTAATTGTTAACTAAGCTATTATTGTTACTAAAGTCTAACTATAGCCTGCAAATTTGTAAATAAAGTGAGATCTGTATTTATGCCTTTTTCAGTATGCTATTTTTGGGAATAGCGCTTTGGAAACTGCAAACAATATGGTCTTGTACATGATTTTTTTTCTTAGAAAGTGAAGCCAAGATTCCATTCATTTGTATTTCAATCAGAATTCTGTGAACAGTCAACATGCATGCACTTTGAAATTGTACACACATAGGTTTGCATGGACAGCTGAAAATTTGTTGTAATAAATGACTGAATCATTATTGACTTCCAAAAAAAGTTTCTTCAATTCCAAGGTCGATACTGCAGAGGCAAATCCAATACATTTTTTAAAACACTAATATATTCAGAAAAATTACACTTTTCTTCCAAACACCCTCACCACTGTGAAATGTAACTATGCAAATGATCTGAGTCCTTACTAACAGAGCATTGATAGCAGAATGTAAATTACAAATTAAACCACAGGAAGGAATTTCTCCTACTCTACAGATGGAGAACTGAGTCACAGTGTGAACTAGGATAAAATTTTGAAATACTTCTAAGACATATAAATGCCTAATTCCTTTAAAAAAAAATCATAAGATTTTTTTTTCCTGAAAAGATCACCTAAGATGTATTTTTCCCTAAATCCTGCTTAAAAGTAGCTTACACATCTAATTTAGCTTTACTTAGGAATTCACTACAGAGTGTGCCTGTGAGGTGGAGAATAGCCAAAGAGAAAGTGAGAAAGGAAAAAAAATGGGAAGGCTTTCACAGTGATTTGAAACTACCAGGAAACAAATTGCATGAACACAGTAGGTTACATGAAAAGAACCCACTAGTTTTCCCACTGCTTTCCCACCCTTCCTCTGAGATGAGAATTCTGCTCTGAACTGGACATGTGGGTCTCATTTGCTTATTGCTTTTACCAGCTGCTTGAGGATAAAGTTAGTCTTCTAGCACTTTTAATGTCCTACTGCAGGTTGGAAATAAAGCAGGACATCCTAAAAACAACCCACACACTTTCATATACCATCCTAGATACATCCTGGATAAAGTTTTTCCATATGAATTCAGTCAATGAATTTAGTAAATGCATTGCAGAAGAAGGTAAACTTTATTTTTAAGTGCCAATAACTAATAAGTGGCTCAATACTGTATTTACTAGCTCCTGTCATAAGATAAATTTCGAAGTTCACCGATCTCACAAAAGTCAATTCTGCCCAGATTTAACCTCTTGTTTTTATGCAAGCCACAAACTTAAGAACAAAAGTTAGCCCTTGCACCAAAGAATATTCTGAAACTGTTTGCTATTTTTGACTCTGGAATGAACTTAAGCAACTTGTTGCAATACATGAATTTCATATAATCTCATTCATTTAATCCTGTTTCAAACACTCTAACCATGACAAAAGAAAATAAGGTATGACAAATAAGTGAAAAAGCAGAGAACAGCAAACCTTGCACAGCGGTACAGCATGCATGCTCCTTACCTGTGCTGTCTAAGGTAGTAAAATCCTACTCTTTACTCTTTGGAAAGATAAAGACTAAATGGATGTAAACTGAGGAAGTATTCCTCCCTAGTTTGATTCCTTATGGTCAAGGAAGTTATTATAAGAGTACCAGCCTATTGTCAAAATACTGCCTTAAACTGAGCTGTAGTCTAGCAGCTGACATTAGACACTAGGCAGCAACAGTACTAGCATGGTCAGGAACATGTAATCCTCAGTCCTGCCATAGCTTTGGAAACTATGTGCAGAACTACTACTACTATTTCAAAAATAGCACTGTTTTTAAACTGTTTAAGGCAAAAATCCATCCTAAGAAAACTGTGCAAGTCAAACAGATAACTGGATTTAGCAATGCAAAAGAGATATAAGTGAGGGAAGAATACACTCCACATTTTGATGAAAATCAATGTCAGATTAAAAACATGATTTTTTTTTCTGCTGACTTTCAATGTTTTGAAGTCTCTGTGCCATAGGTTGCAGAAAAGAAATATGTTTAAATATGCATAGAAAAATACCAAACCAAACCAAAAATTAACTCTCCCCAAATCTCATTCACTAACTTTTTCACCTTCCAAATCACAGAAACACAAAATCACAGAATCACAGAATCACAGAACGTTAGGGGTTGGAAGGGACCTCAAAAGATCATCTAGTCCAGCCTCTCCGCCAGAGCAGGATCACATTAAAATATGTATTCATAAAATCCATTACAAACAAGTAATCTTGGGAAATATCTAGCGATGTAACTTTTCTCTCTTTCTAATATTATGAATCTCAGTATCTTTCTCTTCTAAAAAAAGTTCAGATCATCGAATTTATATATAAATAACTTGTTTGCAATTTTTAGATGATTTGGGGGCATTTTGTTTCACATTTCATCCATGTGTAGCATACAAAAATCCTGCTTTGCTCATTTAATTCTTAAATCTCACTTCTCTCAATTTTTTTTAAACTTTTTTTTACTTGATGCTCCTTATGTGTTAAAAAAAAATACTTAGGTTTTAGTGATGAAGTAACTTTTCAGATGGTCTCAAAATGATAATCCTTCTAAAAGCAGAATGTAAAATCCTCAGTTTGTGTGTGGAACTCTGGTAACCAGGTGCCAAACTTTCTCCACAGCACCCAGCACAAAAATGGATGGAGCCATGCCTTCAGCTGCTCAGAGATGCTGGCAGTGATTCCCATGCCTAGCCTGCCGATCTGTATGTACGATTGAGGCAAAAGTATGTAAAGCTGAAGCATGCATTTGCATTTAGAACCAAAGCGTGCCTTTTCAGAAGTCTTTGCCTTGGCGTGTTACTGCTTGATGTGCATACAGTCATGGCATCGGAGCATATAAATACACACAAGTTTAGGATGATGGGTATGCATTTGGAGGCTGAGCTGTCTTTCAATGCCTTAGTTGATTTCAGAGGCATGAGAAGGAGAGAGCTAATTGTGCTCAGAGGTGTACAGAACATCATGTGCTGGATAGTAAAATGTTCATGCAGCTTCCAGGTTACAGACTTCATTTCTTCCTCGATTCATTACTAACAAACACGTTTATCATGCAGGGATATCCTCTGCCCAACTCCACAGAGATCTGGCAGCTAAGGCTCAGTGGTTGAAGCCCATTTAACCTGTCATTAATGGCCTTCTGTGGACTTATTCTCTAGAGAAGAACAAGGTGCAGTGGTACTGTGCTCGAGCAGCTCCTCACTTACTTTCTTCCCTCCTAGCCAGCATTCTCTGCAGGCTTGGCAGGAAGGACCTTTCAGCTTTGGGCAAGGCACTAAGTACCCCTCAGCATGGGGACTCACCTTTGGGTATGGCAGAGGAAAGAAAATCGAGAAAAGTGGGAAAAAAGAGATAAAAGTTCCAGAGCTGCAGAGAAAAATGTCTGATTTGTTTTGTCAAAAACCAGCAGCATCTAGGTTTAAAAATGTTTAGCACATTGGAGCATTTCATCAGGTCAAAATTTTGTAACTTCTTTAATGTAGTCCAAAAGCCAATTCCTAGAGCACCTCTCAAGATAAAGGTTCAGTATCAAAAAGCCCAGTTCAGCTCGCTACTTGAAGTATTTATAGAAGTAATAAATGACAATTATTGGTCCACTGTACAATACTGGAATCAGGACATTCCAGGAACAAACACCATGACTACAAGAGCATACTAAAAACTAACTCATCAGTTCTCAAATCAGTTCTCTGAAGTCCCCAACTGATTCAGTATTGCTCACTGTTGCACTGACAAATGCTTTTCCACTAGGATAGACATTTTTCTTCCGTATCTTTGCTCAAAAGCCTTAAATGAGCAAGCCAAAGGAGCCACATTGAATTTGGCTGTTGAACAAAGAGGCGACTAACTTTTCATCACTTGTGTTTCAAATATGCTAAGCAGGAATTAGCACAGTTTGCAAAAAGCCTAAACTAGATTTTTTGCCTTTAAAAAAAAATATCCACATTGCACATATTAGAGTGATCTTTCAAGAGTTCTAACTTCCTCCATTTGCTGTGACATCTCCAGATCCTTACCAGCTCTCAGCAGGTGTTCAGAGTATCAGAGAAATAGCCTATTGCTCTGCAACACGATATAGTATTAACTTTTTTGAAAGGAGAAGTGTTACTGAAGTTTTATATTGTTTTAGAAAGCAATTGATGCACCAGAGACGGAAAAAAAAGATAAAAAAAACCTTACTGAACCAAACCAAACCAGAACCAAAACGCCACAACTGGTAGGTGAAGCTTACAGAGATTAAAGACTATACAGGAAAGAAAAATCTGCTATGGAATCATATTAATTACAAACATAAATATTTTCTCAGGAACATACATATATTCTAAAATGTCAAGCCAATCTCACATGTTAGGGGGTACTAAAGCACTTAGAAAAGTTAGGGCTGTATATTGCCAAGCATTTACACATTAAGAGTACGAAATTGTATGAGAAGAGATTATTCTAAGGTGTTCTCCTCAAAATTTAAATTTTCTTGCAGAATATTTCAATGTACTTTTCTTTTGTAAAAGGATACTCTTTAAAATGTGTTGCAGCAAGATAAATGTGCTGAATTTTAAGATTTTTATGTAAATGAGATTTTTCAAAATGTACACATAAAAAGCTAAGAAATTTTTTTCTTTAAATATTTCCTTTTTAAATATATTTTTATAATATATTAACTTTTAAAACAAATTTCTTACTGATACATAATTTTAACATTCGTAATATGTGCATTCAGAATAGAACAGCATCATTCAAAGACAATTAGATTTTTAAAATAAAAGTTATGGTTTGGATCCTTTTTCCACTTGGAGCTTACTGTAAGATGTATTTTCACATTTTCTCTTTAACAAAAGGACAAATGAGATTAAACCTTAGGTTCCCATCCAAACTTGTATGTGCAGGAGTTTAAAAAAAAACCCAAAACCTCATCAAAAGAACAAAGCTATTGAAAAAAAAAAATCCACAAGAATTTTCAGTGTAAATCACTGAAAAGCTCAAAACCACACATAGAAATGCACACACTTAAGTCAAGATGAAATATGCCAATGGAAATTTTTACAGCAGGTGAGGCTTTAGGAAACAACTGCTCATATGCTCATTACATGCCCTCATCTTGCACAGATATAAACAGTGAGAAAAATCAGGCTTACCTTCTGAATTGTTATGATTCCTTCCTGAGTGTCTTTGTCAACAGAAATTTTGAATACCCCCAAGCCATCACCATCCACAATCTTGTACTCCATTTCAGCGTTAGGTCCCACATCTGCATCTGCAGCTTTTATTCTGGCCACCACAGAAGCCACTGGCAAAGACTCTGGGACATTATACTGATACGACCCTGTTAAATTTAAAAATTGAATGTCTTCAGAGTGTTCTGGGATTGTATGCTAAAAAAAACCCCCAGCCTTCTTAAAATCCACTTTCTTTTAAATCACGCACTTATATATCTACTCAGACTATCAGAATATACTCAGTTTAAAATAGAATTGCCCTTTTTTTGCTAGGTTCTCCTTGTGAGGGACTCTTCTTTGCCTACTATTGGCGCAATTTCTTCCTGCGACAACAGAAGTGCAAGGCAAAGACGCAAAACCACAGTTCAAAACTTAAGTGCAAATCATGGCATGAAAGCCCACTGCAGAGTTCCAATGCATAAAATGTTTTACTTTGTTTTCCACAAAAAAAAGGAAAAAAATTGAATAAGTCAAACAATATAAACTCTTATTCTTTTATGGCTGTGTACCTTGATTAGGCAGTTTGCTGTCTGACTATGACTAGAAAAATATATATATATTCATTTCTTTAACAGTAACTGCATCATCTGCATTTTTGAAAATTCCAGCTTTTTCATTCAACTAGAAAATGATATATATGCTGTCAAAAGGGTATGTGAGTGTAGTCTGTAGCAAACAACACTCTCACCTTCAAAAAATAAGTTTGGTTACTATATTATTACTTCATGCAGTTGAGAGACTGAAATAACAGTAAATCTGTTATGTACAGATCTGCTTTTTATATCACCAGAGGTGAAGTAGACATGAATATATTCTTTGCATTATTTTAATTCTACTTGGCAACAATTTTTTTTTTAAAGAATAATGCACCCCAGACAGAATGCTATTAATAAACTGAGCTCTCCAGGTTTGAGCGTACACTTGCATACTCCTTTCTTTGGTTAGGATGAGAACCACCTTGGTTAAAGAAAGTAAATAGAACGAATGTCCCTTTCCAGCTCTTCTGTGATTAACTCTGTAGGAAACACTGTACACAGAAGAGAAATCCTGCTAAAATGTCAAAGGAATATGAAAGATTAAGAGGCGAGTTAAAGAACTATGCATCCGGAAATCCACCTGGCAAGAGCTAAATATCTATTAAGTTGTGCGGGTTTTTTTGTCTTTTTATTCGTAGAGAGGAAGTAAAATATATTAGTGAATACATCTGCTGTACATGATTGCAACTGATCAGAAGCATATTAGGTAAAGAAAAGCAATTATTTCAATGTGCTAATTATACCAATACTAATAATACACCTTGCTCTCAGTGATTTTCCAAGTACTTAACATGAAAGCTGAGCAGCACTTTTACCCTTTGTTTAGAAATAGTTGACTTGTAAGAAAACAACAAAGGTTAGAAAAAGTACTACACGTCATATTTTTACAAAGTAACTGACGTCGTGGAAAGCGAGGTGGGTTGTCATTAACATCAGTCAGGGTGACAGTTACAGACGTGGTCCCTGATAATCCGCCATTCTGCCCAACCATGTCCTTTGCTTGAATAACTAGTAGATATTGGTCCTTGGCTTCTCTATCCATATTCGGAAGGGCAGTCTTGATAACACCTGCAGTAAGACAAGATATGTCAATGATTGCACAAGCAAATGTATTACTGTGAAAGCTGAGCTTGCATTTGAAAGGTAGCAGCACATCAATGATTACAAGAGAAGAAAACATGAATTTCAACACTAGTATCACAGTTTTTGAGTAGGGGAGGAACTGATATACTACAAGTTTATTTTAAGTAGTCACCAAAACCAAACAATTTTTATTCAGTATGAGATTCTTTGAGGGTAATGCCATCCATAACTGGTTTTTTTCTGCATATCTTCTCCTTGAACTATAGACTGCAGAATGACTTGGGTAACATTCCCTTCCCTAGAAGATATCATCTTCTGTGTTTGATTTCCCAGTCTTCTAGTGCTAGGAAGAGCAGAGTATTCTGCATTCATTTTTGAGATTCCAAGCTCAAGATCAATTTCACATTTTGAATGTCATTCACCACATTAACTATTACTAATATTGATACCATGCTACATTCCACATATATATGAAATCATCTTATTTTACCATATATTTGTTTTAACAATACCCACTTCTAAAACATTAGTGTAATTAAGAGAGACTTTTGATTTATTAATGGAAATACTATAATATCTGAAGTAGCTTTTGTTATATCCATTTGATGATCTGCATACAATTTGTAATTAATTGATGAAATGAAATGAAATGAAATGAAATGAAATGAAATGAAATGAAATGAAATGAAAAACAGAAGAAAGCTCCATATTTTATCCATTCAGTTCTGTTGATATAGATCAGAAATTAAGTATGCCTTCTCAAAACATGATGACTTTATGAATATTTCATGCTCAGTACATAGTACAGCCACTAACTCTGATTTCCAGAGAGGCAGCCGTTTACTCCACCAGCACTTTGTGTCAGCAGCAAAGGAAACATAACAAGCTAAATAAAGGAGAGGCACGTTGGGACACATATCTCTTCATCTAATATTTTTGGAAGGTTTAGTTACAGTTTTATTTCTTTGTTCCCTTATGAATGCAGGACTTGCCATTAATCATCTCTGGGTTGAAACATTTATTCCACTAACAGACTGTCTGGCATTATTTTACTCACTTTACAAGACATGTTAAAATACAATTAATATACAATTTCATAATGTTATTGTTTCTACACTGCTTTTTCTGGCCCGCTTGTTTTTCTATCAGAGCTAAATTGCCAGGAAATGCTAAACAATCATTTGGAAGCTAATTATCATGCACGCAGGAAATTTGAGTATCACATCAAAGTGAAAATGTATGCAAACATTTCAGTCTGAATTCTTCAAGATTTTTGATTTAGCAGAAACTACCATATTACTGCTCAAGGGCTGTCTGCAGTCATTATGGCAATACACACTGTACATACATATACATGGAGAGAGAGAGAGACAAAGAGAAAATTGCCATAAATCACACTTATTGGAGGGAAAAACAAGGTGCAATATATCCCTGCTGAAGATGGACCTATTGCAATATGAAGATAATTATAGTACTTATTTCTGCAAATGTATATGTTGTTAAGGAGAGTGTGACCTTTTGGTCATAGCATTGGGATTCAGGTCTGATTCACAGCAAAGACTGTTAATGATAAATAGCATAAATAGTTTGTTTCTCTTTTGTTTCAATTTGTCCATCTCTAAAATGAAGATTGTAACTCTTCTCCATGTCAGTGTAAGCGAAGGCTCAGGCACCAAACTGAATTGAGCAGAGTGAGAATGTACTTTGCCACTCTATGAAATGATACAGTTGATTTATTAAACCAACAGAGGATTAAAGGCTGCATCTTGTTGTGGCTTAAAATATTCTCCAAATTTTACAAAAATAGTAAAAAAATTTCATCAGTAATTTGTGGCAGAAAAACATTATATTAGATAAAAATAGGAAGCATGTGCTTTCTTCTTCAAACTAATAAAGATAAAATACACTTCTTATAACAAAACTTCAGTTTAGAAAGTAGAATGAAGAGTTGATCATGCCATAAATCTATACTTAAGGAGAGCTGGCTATATGGCATTCAGATATTTCTGAAACAAACATCTGCAAATAAAATTGTTTGCAGCATCTTGAAATTTTCATTGACCAGAAAGATGTCAACAGGCAGCAGCCCAGGGCGATCGTAGATTGACAGGATAAAAATTCCCATTCCAGCAATATCTACTTATCACAGTGCTCAGATGTGTGGTTTTCGTATCAACAAAATCCAAATGTATTCAATTAACCAAGAGACCACATTAATACGTTCCCAGAAAGCTTTAATGCACTTTTTTTTTTCCTTGGCACTAGTGCAGAGAGTTTATGGAAAGTTACCTGTTTTTGGCTCCACAGAAAAGTAAGGTTGTCCTTGTAATATGCTGTAAACCACTCGAGCACTATTGCCATAAGTAGGATCGTCTGCATCAGTGGCTGTCACTTGAACCACAGAGGTACCTGCAAGATGTTTAAGGGACTATTGTTCATAAAATATCAAAAAAAAATCTGAAAAACATTTATTCAACGTGCTGTGCCAATATATATCTGCAACTGTGTGAGGTGAGGTGGCTTTTTCACAACTGTTCATCAATTTCATGCAGATTCAGCTTAGAGTGTAAGAATTCTGTCTTCCCAGATAGTCTCAGCCTTTGACTCACAGCAATAACAATCATCTCACTCAGTAGCTCCCTCCCTCTATCTCTGCCTTTGTTTGGTGGAAGGTATGTGAACAGTATTTCTTAAATGATGGTGATGCCTGAAGTACACTTAAATATGAAATATAGTAATAATTTCCCTTTGAAGTCTGCATGCTAACGCTGTAATGAGTAGTTAGAAATTCAAGTATAAATACATGTGTATGTATTATATATTCTGCTAATTGCACACAAATATATAGAAAAGAATAATTTTTGCCTATGAAGTTACTTACCCTTCTACAAAGAGATGGCTGAAGAGTTTTTGTTTCAGCTCAGGGAAAAACTAGTGAGAGCTGTCTCTAAATTCCTTTTAAAAGTACTAATTTCTTTCAAAAATCTGCAATATTTTAGTATCAGCTGTGGTAATAATCTTCTGCATAAACATTTCTTGATGAAGAAATGTCTGTATGTTGACAGGAATAAGAAAATCGCTAGTAAGAAGGGTATTTTGTGAGGATCTCATTCTGCATCCAGTTCCTGTTCATTAGGTTCTCCATGTCAGTTCCCATTTGTTTTGTTCTGTACAACAGCTTCCATGATGTATGATGAGAGCAGAATAAAACAACACTTGGGAGCCAGGACCCTGGCCATGGTCAGCACCCTTTAATAGCCAGAAAGGATTATTTTTTCTTACTGGCAGATTGTCTGGTACATTGAGACCTTCCATTCAACAGCCCAGGGACCCATCTGGAGGTTAGGTTGCAAATTAATATTGTAGTGATTTGGCAGATGCCCAGTAAAGGTCTTCAGCAGAGGATCAAATTCCTTCATTAACTGGATTTAGTCACAAGAGCAGAGAAAAAAGCATTTGCTAAAGAGAGTGTTCATTTTCCAAATGAACACATTTTTGACATGTGAAAATGAGAGCACCAGGTTTAGAAATCACTCTTAAGAACCAACTGCAATAGCAAGTATCCAGGGTGAATTCAATGTAAGTTGTATTCTGGTCAGCTTTATTTTGACTTTTTCAGGAAATGAGCAGGAGAAAGTTGTGAAATTCTTCATATCTGAGACAGTATTGTCCCCCATTTATTTTCCTCAGCTTTTCGATTCTCAGCTAAGTAGAGGATCATAAATGGGTCCTGGGACTAGGCTGAAGGTTTGGAAACAATAAAATGTAGCCCCCCATAAAATGGTAAAGATTACAAAGGATGGGACTTGCTTTATCTTTCATAAGGTAACTTTATTCACTTAAGTTATGACCTAGATAACCCACATTTCTGATCTCTCTTCCAGAAGTATCCATGACATAGTATTATGATTGCAGTTCTGGTTTAAAGGAATTTTTCTGTGGGCTGTCTAATATTTTTGGACAGGGAAAAGGTTATTCTCATCCTGAAATTTCACTTGCAACTATGAAGTAGATGGAAAGTTTAAAAAGAAAATTGGTAGTTAATCCATCAAGTCCTTTATCAGTTATGGGACTTAAAATACATCAATTCTCTGTTCACCGGTAACTAAGAGCTCTGATTCAGTATGTCAAACAGATTTTACAGATTACTCTATAATGTCATTTCATACACGGACCTAGTTTAAACTTGCCAGAGTCTCTCCAGCTATTGAGCACAAGAGTATCATAATGACTATTTGACATCCTGTGTTCTTTGTGAAAGCCAGGCTTACCACTTCTACAAAGACCCTAAGCCCTGCCAATGAAGATTATAATGTCTGCAAATATTGGCAAAAGTGTATAAACCTCACACGCAGTTACATCTTTGCTCCTTGCTCCTGCTGCTTTCAAGGACTCCAGACCAACAGAAGATCAAAGAAATTAAAGGCTCTGCTACCTCAACACAGACATTTTGGAAATCCCACAAGCTTAGAAGTGCTTGTTTGCTGTAAAAATCTATTGATGTAGCAAACAAACCCTCCACATTCAGAGAGATGAATAAAGTCAGTGTCTGAATCTAATTGGCTCTCTCCTAAAACACATAGATCCTTTAGAAAAGTGTTGGGTTTTAAGGTAGAAATTCTAAACCTAAATCTTTCTGCGCTCATCCCAACTGAGTGTAATCAGCAACTAAAAACCACTGATACTTTTCGAGTCCTTTTGTGCTAATTGATTTCTCTCAAATCTCATGGGTGAAAGATCTTTTAAAACAACTGCTACTATCTCTTTAAAAGTTTTACACAGAAATGTTGAGCTTCCAGAAGTCCCATGCCAAGAGGGAGATTTATGTACAATATATTTCTTAAAAAAGAATATGCAATCTAACATAAGGTATGCTAACTATGTGAAAAATTCTACAAGTAGGAAATCAGTTCCAAGGAAACATAATGCATGGAAAGATCAGTACGTGAAGATTTCCAGAGATTTTCCCAGAGAAAATAGATTTCTCTTGAAGAACAAGGATACCTTCAGAGAACGATCATTACAACACAAAACTGTCTTAATTGTTCTTGCAAAGGATTGATTTCAATGTTCTTATTTTCCTTTAAAAATAATTTAACCAATAAAACTCTATGGATACTCATGGATAGTCAATAAATCTCTAGGTTAAGGAAAAAAGGGTAATTGCATCATGGTCAGCTGTCATACATGCCTTCAAGATTAGGACTTACACGGGACAGTCAATGAACTGCACTGCAGCTTTGCTACATCCAATGGAATGAGTGTCCCAACAAATCTTGTTTATGGCAGCATGGTTCAGAGCCATAAGTAGCAGGTAGAAAAAGGACATTAACCCTACCCCTACCCCTACTTTACTCAAGCCAGATCTAGCAATGTTTGCAACATGTTGCAGAGATGAACATTTTGTGATAGGGTCAAATAATGGTAAACTGCTTGATGAAGTTTATTTTGAGTTAGAGATCCCTCAGAAATATAATTTTTAAATATCTGAGTTTGTTGTTTTAGAAACCTCTCGTCATAGGTTTGTCTCTGGGGGGGGTGGGTTTGTAGCGATGGGACCAAGGACAGGCAAATCGGTGCCTCACAAGGCAGAGAGAGGCCTTGTGACCAGAGAGTCTCCCTCCATTCAGGCTCTCAAAATCCACTACCCATTTGTAGCAAAGATTTAAGCATAATATAGAGCTTTTACGTTTATTTAGTTTTGGGGTTTTTTTGATTTTGGTATAAAAATCAAATGTTTCTATCCACCTCAATCAGAAAAAACGCACGTTACAAGAAAAATATTTGTTGTCCTGGGTAACAAACAAAGCAGTCAATATGTCTGAAGAGTTGAGAAGAGCAAACAAAACCAGAACTATGTTGGGTGTTGGAATTCTTATCCCCAGCCCCTTGGTTACAAATCAGGCAGATCAGTATCTCACTCTACCTATTTTTTTGGTCAACACCACAGGAACACTTTTAATATTCTTTCAGCTATAATTTGCAATTTCTTTGTTTAAAATATAACACTGCTAGATCTTTGAAACAAGAAACATACCTGAAAAAAGACCACTATGATTTTCTGATAAGCTATATCTTTGAGGTTTTTCTATGAATAGATTTACAAGCCATCAAGATATTTACCCTATCCAGGATAATCAATATAATTGGGCCTGACCCAAATATAATTTGAACCTGACCTGAAGTCATTTCAAATAACAGAAAAATTTTACTTCAATTAGCCTGAGATAATGTCCTAAAAGATTTGTCAAATAAAATACAGAATCATTATACTTGCATAACCACCCTTTGAGTTAAAGGTTATAGTTCCCTGATCTTTATAGTTAATTTAGGTTTACAATCCTGTGATCTCTTCCATTTTGCTTAATATCCAATTAAAAATTCTTGTTATGGAAATTATTTTAAACAAAATAGGAGAGAGATACTTCGTTTCTCCTTAATATTTCATGAAAGTTCTAGGTGATTAATTAAAAATTGTGTTACATGAATAAACTATGAATTGATGTGACTACGTAAGACAAGTGTCACAGGCATTTCATGGTAGTCCTTAATTCATTAGCAATATAGTACTTGGTAGTTGTGTGATATAAACCATGACGATGTTGAAAATGTACAATTTCAAGAAGCTTATGAAGATGAAGTCACCCTTAGCTGATGCAAATGCCAGAGACTGCACAATATTTTTTAAATAATTTTACATGATATTCCATCTAAGTTGAATATATACTGGGTGCTGTGTCCATGTGGGGAGAGAATTTCTTTTAGTCTTTCATATAGTAAAGATTCAACAAAATATGCAAAAGCAGCTCATTTTGAAAAATTATCCTTATGTTCTCTCCACTGCACACTGTGCACTCTCCACAGATTGATTCTCAATACATTTTTTGGAACAACTGGAGCATGGGTGAGGGGTAGAGGCATGGATTTGTGTGTGCAAGTAAACCTCATATCTCTGTAGTAGTTGTCCATATGTTACTATGCCAGTACAAGACAAGAAAGAGGTAACTCATCCAAAAGGGAAATGTGGAAATACTGCTTTTCAGCGCATAAGACAAAGATGTAAAGATGTAGTTATCGATGCATGCTACAGTTCACTTAATATAATTCTAAGAAAGCAATTTAAAAAGAAAAATCTTTTCCACAGCTTTAAAAAAACCCCATAAAACAGCACTTAACCTAAATATTATAAACCTAAATATTCAGCACTTCAAAGAACATGCTTTTGAAGTGCTGAATATTTAGGTTTTACAGCCTTAGATTATCTGATTATCTCTGTTTTTCCCAAGTGCAGCAGTAAAAACTTCTCAGCAACCTATCACGACTTCATCTCCTCCCTGATACTCCTCAAAACCTGCAGTGTCCACCTTTCTCTCCAAGGCCCCTATTGCCTCTTCAGCCATCCACACAGTGTTCAAGTGACAATGAACAAGTGCCAAGTATCAAAAGAGAAACAGTGTCTGCGGTCACTGCTTAGTAAAATAAATAGAAAACTCATTAGCAATGCTTTACTTATCTCCTATTGGCTTCTAAGCTGAGTTTCAAATGTAAAAGCAATGTTGACTAATGATTGCTGCAAGGCACAGAGGCAGGGAAGATTCTTTTTCTCTAGCTCCAATGTGGAAACATTGTTTAACATCCAAAAACAGAGGAGATGGTATTGAGAAACTATAGCAAATTCTATATGGGCATCTCGCCATCTTGAATTTTGATATGGTTTAAAATCCATCAAGCAAAGAAAATTTAATTTCAATCACCATATAACTGTTGTAACCTGAAGTGAGACTTCCTGAGCACATATTTCCACCAAGGTACATTAAGTTCTTATGCTTTTTTTTAGTTTCATGCTTGCATTCATAATTCCAGGTAAAAGTAAAATTTATCAAAATGTCTCCAGGCCAAACTCTTATCTGATCTCAGTCAGTGAGCTTTCAAAAGAACAGTGGCATCTGACAGCAGATGAGCATTTGGTATCTTTACAATGAAGAAATAGTGGATATGATGTTGAAATTCTTCCCTAATTCAAACTGAGGAAAAATTAGCATTTCTTCTTTTCCAACAAGGGGTCTGAAGCCTCTGAAAGCTCTTATCCTCCAATTCCAATGGAAATTTGAAACTATTTCAAGATGTACCCCAGTCCTTGCTGTTCATATATATTTCCCAGAAAGCTAGATTTCAGTATTAGAAAAGATATACAGTAAATTGTTACTGCTTTATGCAACACTTACAGAAAAAAAATGCTATGCACTGGCAGGAAATTGAAGAGTTTGCTAAGAACAGACTTTATCTGAATAAAATGGTATATTATCACCTCTGAGTACCATAGCATAGGTGTGAAACTTATTATTGTTAATGAGAATTATAAAACAAAGCCTCTGGGCACTGGAATGAGAAATACACCATAAAATGCTTATCTGAATCCCCACATAGCTATTTGACTTTCACAACATTTTTGAAAGGATAAATACTTAATCTAGCAAGTTATTTCCAGTTAAGTCTTGAAATATCTAACTGTTGCAGGTGCTTCATAGATAATTAAGTAGCTTAGTGTGATAGAGTAAAAAATAATGAAATTTTTAAAAAGGCAATAGGAAAAAATTTCCCACAACACCAACAGTGTATTTTGCACTTACCCACAGGAGACATCTCAGGAACTCCAGCAGTGTAAGGACCATCCAGAAATTTTGGCTCATTGTCATTGATATCCTGAATCTTAATGACGAACTCAGATTCTGGTTCCACGGGTTTATTAGTCAGTCTGTCTAGTGCTTGTGCTCGGAGAGTGTAGTAGGCCTGCTCTTCTCGATCCAGCCTCTTTGTAGCATGGATATCCCCCGTGTTCTCATCAATAATGAAAATGGAACTTGCCCCTTCACCTGACAAGATGTATTTGATGGAGCCATCTCCTTTATCAACATCAGAGTGAAGCTGGTGAAAAATTGATGAGAGATGAGATTAATTTACAAGAGAGTCAGTGGCATGGAGATATGTAAAAATAATTCTTATGTCAAGCAGTAGTACATGAAATTTTATTGTTCTTGGGAAGATAAGCCAAATGTTTATCATGCAAGGCATGTGAGGGACCATTAGAATCCGTCAGCTTGCTCTTTTGAGCAAGATAATTTCATTGTTTCTTGAAAAAGATTCTCATTTTCAAATGCATGTGATATTGTCTTACAGTCTTCTCATACCAGAGTTTTACACAACCACAAACATACACACATAAAACAGTGACGTTATTCCTGCCTGAATTTAACTACATTATCAGTTTCAGTTTGTTACCCTACTGAAGAGTGAGACTGTAAACAATATCAGTGTGTGTTTTCTCCTGTGCAGGTATGGGAAGTGACAGGCTGATTTTCTTAGTGTTTACTGTACAGAGCAGTAAACACATCAAATGAATTAGAACAGAGAGATTGATAGGTTGCTCATTACTACCTGACAGCCTGGTAACTTCACTTCTGTATCTTGTTTTTCGTTATCTAACTTCAGAAAAATGTAGAGTTTGAGACAGACCAAGAAGTGTCCTGGCACCACGTGAAGTACATGGTACTGAAAGTCAGGTGTACTTTCTCTGGGACTACTCAGAGCAGGCACAGTAGAAATGTACCTCAGTAGGTCAAAATGCATCTTCCATCAGAACTGCACGAGAGATTTACAGAAAGAAAATTTCTTCCTCATCATGCAAGCTATTTTACGTTACAGAGCAAGATTCCACAGTTTTTGTAGCTCTTTTATGTCTACTGAGTCTCACCTTCCTGTTACAAAACACAGACTCAAAAAAATTTCAAACACTTTTCAAACCTGCATTGGCACTGCAATTGATATGGTTATCACAGTAAAGCAATACATACATGACACATTTGATATGATACAGGTGAAAAGAACATCAGTAAAAGGTACTTGTTTACCTGTTACAAAGTATATTATTACTTGCAAATAGGAGAATGTTAAAGATGTTTGGATTCTTTATCTACTTTGTACCTGTCATGTTGAGTTTGGAGGTAACTCTACTGTCATTATCATCATAATTTCCTCCATTAACTTTTTTTTCTCTCAACTGCAAGTATCATTGAGATAACAATCACTTCCAGAATACATGCATCAAATTGCTATCTGAGACATAACTTACCACAGCTGCAAAAACCTTTTCCTATTTCAGCAGGGAAATATTCATGATCAGTTCTGAATTTTGCAGCTGGATAAAAAGCTGCCCATTTCTTCACATTATTTCACTTACACTGTCTGGATAGCTCATACTTATGCAATTACAGTGCACTCCTCTCTTTTAAGACAGAAATCGAGTCTGAGCTTTGGAATGGATAAAAAAACCCACAGAACTAGTATGTTCAAATTAGAACAGCTACATTATTTCAAATTATTACTTTCCTCTTTCTGCTCTCTTTTTCCTCTTTCTGCTGCTTCCTAACTCCTGAGATACCTAAATAAGCCTCAGATTTCTTAGGAGGAGTTCCCCAAACATTTAAAGTCCTACTTTTCAGCACACTCAGGAATGGTGAGTGCTGACACTGTGAGAAGATCAAGATAAAATGTATCTCAAATCCAGATTCTTTCAAAATCCAGAGAACTGCATACTCCTCAGCCCTAATGGCTAGGGGTTTATTCAGTAAAACATAGCTCTGGTCATCTCACTAATCTGATAGTTGGGGCTCTTGCCGCTTTTTCAAACTTTTCAAACTACAAAAAGTACCCATCTTCCCTCCAAAGGAGCAGTGGCCTGTGCCGGTAAGAATCTGTTTGGCTCGTGTTTGATTTTGTTCTACTTTTTCTTCCCTCTTCTTTTTCTAAAAGCTACTTCAGGGTGCACACGTCTCCCATGTGCTCCAGATGCATTGCCTGGATTCCCCTACATAGCCAGAATCCTACAGTCTAGACTAAAATGCTGAGCATCACACTACTGAAGAACTGAAGATATGGAATATAAAAATTCAGTGCCTTTGTTTTCCTGGCATGATTCAGTTTTCTCCATATCCCGTATTCTAGCAGAAAGCTGATCTTTCTGTGGTGGTTGAGACTCCTCCATTCACTCTGTAGAAGTTGTTCCTCCTTTTGTGGCATACTTAAGGATGTGCTGGATGAGAGAAAAGCAGATGGAACCAGCATAACCAGCAGTTTATCAGGCAGACCAGTGTTCTGAAGGTTAGAGATGTGCCAGTACCTCTCTTCAGGCAGAGAAGGGTAGAGATTCCATATCCCAACTTGCTGAGCCAACATAGTGCTCTCTCACTGGGGTGAAGCTGAGTCCATCAGCACTGCTGAGTAGCACTCACACCTGGGTCTTACTCTCCATGGCACAAGCTTCAGTATTTCCCTTTGCTCACTCAGTGGCTCACTGATTAACACATTACTTTTTAAGGAGTCTCACTCTGCGGTCCATAAATCTCCTCCTCATGGATTACATACGCTACAGTGGTTGGTGTCCAGGAGTGAAGTGCTGAACAGGAGCTGCTTTTTGGAACAATGCCTTGGTAGAAAACTCCTACCATATGGATTAATAAACTGACTAGCAATGACCCTGGTTACTCCAAGGTTGAGACTCTGGGTGACCAAAATTATTTGCACCTTTTGTTAAAACTTGGTTCTACTAAGCCTTTAAAAAACAATGCTGGCCCATGCTCAAGTTAGTAAAGCACCATTCTCTATCTACTTTACCCAAGGAAAGGTATGTAGCTTAAGATTTAATTTATCTTTAGCACTTATGTATTTTAGTATTAATCTCAGGTAACTTAAAAGTACAATACAAGAGAACAATGCAAAAATAAACTAGGCAGACATAATCTAAATGCATGTTTGGTGCAGTTTTCAGATCACCTTTATTCCAGTTCCACCCAACATAATCTTTCTGAACAGTGATCTTCAAAGTCATTAATATAGAGGCATCAGTGATTTGCAACTAACAATTAATTTTTGAATGCAGCAGTCCTGTACCATATTTACGGCTTTGCTACTACCAAATGTGCCTGTAAACTACTTGTACTTCTAGCTATTTATTTTAACACCCTTTGAACTAAGAAGTACTATCTTCCTTATACTGTTGGCTTTATAAAATACTTTGCATGTTCTTTTTGTTGTTTTTTGGGGGGTGGGTTGTTTTATCTTTCCACTTTTTTTTTTTTTTAAGAATTACACTGTTGAATAAGACCTGACAATTTTATTTATTCTTGTGATTAATTTGGCAACAGTTATATAGAATGATATTAGTCCTGAGGACAGCTGACAGGAAGGCTCCAGAAAGCATCTATGGCAGTGCCATTTACCAGTTTGTCTATCACTCCTCCCTCTACGGAGACACTCGTGCAGGAGACTGAACTGCAGCTCAGTCTGTAGCTGCACATAGGGACTTTGACTTAAGGAGTAGAGAAGATCAAGAAAAATGCAGTTTCTAATCCTTGTTTTGAGAGATATGGAGGATTCAAGGATTCACTTGATAAATCTCATCTGATCTGATTCTGGAACATGCCAGAGAAATTTTTTTTCAGATATAAATATTGTAAATAAAATTCCTCTCTCTGTTTTCTGGAAGAGGAATGTCATAGATAGAGATGATTGTCTAGCTCCATAACTCCCTGAGACCACAAGAGTTGTGCACTCATTTGCAGAACAATTGAAGTATTTTCTCAAGGAGGAGTTATCTTGCCTGCACCTTTTCCTTTCTCGCTGTGAAAGTAACTAGAAAGGGAGGAGACGAATGAAAGCTGCAGCCTCAAGACTCAGCAGGCATCCATAGTTCTTGGTGATACAGAACTTGACTCAAAGCTTTATTCCTGCCTTCTCAACAAAAGCAAGGAGGGACTAGGAAGCAAAAAAGGCTGAACTGAGGAAAGAACACAAAGCCAGGCACAATCTTCTTGTCCATTTTATAACCACGACTTTCTTTCACAAAACAACTGAGAATTGATTCTGGGAGGAAGACACTGTTCATATATAAAATGCTCCTGCTGCTTTCTGGGAAAACTTAAAAAGAGAACATGTCAGGTGTATACAGGTTAAATACATAATCGCCAGAAGATGAAAGAAAGTAGGTGATTTGAAACAAAGACTTAGTTTAGCCATTTCTACTAAATCTTGTTCATCACAACAGCTAGGTTCCTAAAACTTCTGTTCTTGGATTCAGTATGAACTGTGATTGCACCTAGAAGGTTTTGAATACCCCTTCACCTCAGATTATCACTTCTAGTAAGCATTTTGAATTGAGATGGCCCATAAAGTATCAGATATTTCTATTTTTTCTTCTTTTTTAAAATATAACACTGTATTTGTACACTACCAGGATAACTAAGCCTTTATTGTTGCTGATTCAGAACAATTTCAATGCAAATAATAACTAATATTTAAAAATCAACATAGACAATGGAGTTAACATGTAAGTAAAATCCACGCATACCACATTTCTGCAATGCTTCCTCACAAACACACTTGTTACTAATACGACTTTGGTTTCAGAGGGAGCTATGAAACTCTCACTCTTGTAAACTGTAAACATATTTCAGTATCAACAGCTTAAGATATCTTTCTAAATTTCTTTTTCAGTCTCATTACAGGAGTCATGTGGGACAGAAACAGATTCCTCAACATTTTATTGATGTCAGCAAAGGTTTGTGATTCGTATAATTGACTTCACACCCAGGCACTAGTGAAAGTATTATTCAGCAGGTAATGAACGTCTTTTTTTCCAAGAAATGTTGAGAAAGTGATAAAGGAGGTCCTGGAGGGCTTTCGTTTGCTTTTGGTTTTATTAATTTATGTAAAACTATGGTACAAGCCTGGGCTCAGAAAGAAATACACTGGTCTATATTCTGTGCTTTCAACAGATAATACTGAGGACAAGAGATCAAGTCAACATAAATGGCTATACCCAAAACCCAAACATTTTTAATTAGAGTTTCACAAGAAGGAATACGCTTGTGATGTTGCCAGAATTTCCTTGTCTCACCAACGTTGTCAGTATAGTGGGGAACCAGCATAGACAACTGTGCCACAGTGGCCCAGTTTGCCACTTTGACTTACTAGCAATTTCATGCACTGTTTTGTTGCCTCCAGACTTTCTCGTTGTCAGGCAAGTGCAGAATAGTCCTGTGGGAATACAACGAGATCCCATGCTGTAGACCACAGTTTAACCACATTATATTTATCTAACACAAGCAGCCGGTAACAGGCTTGCTCAGAAGCCAGTCAGCCTAGACAAGGCTTCTGTTCTGCGTTGATCTAAAACCCCCCAAATTTTGTCTCGAGTGTCTTCAAATCCTTTTTTGCCTTGCTATGGGTAGTACTAGAATCCTACAAATGACCACAAGCCAATATATCTACCTAGGATCACCGCAAAGGCAATGAGAGGTTACCTATCATATAAGCACATTTCACAATTTACAATCAAGGTATTTACAAAGGTGTATAATTAAGAAAGCATAGGATAAGAGAGAAAATAAATGAGATGGATGAAAAGGGACGAGAAGAAACTGAGTTTAAAAAAAAAAGTAAAAAACATCTACATACCGAAAATACAAAGTGGATAAGAACATGGACAGATCAGGAGAGAAACGGAGTGAGAAACAGACTGATGAAAGACTCAAATGAGTGTGATGAGGCAGGGGGGATGGGGCAGGAGGAAGACAAAAGAAGGCAGGTAGAAGGAAGAATGACAAGTTGAAATGGGAGGAAACGGAAGGGAAAATAAAGAGTACAAATGAAAGAAGCTGCTGAAATAGTAAGTGGAGCTGACCTTCAGTGACTGAACTAAGAAGAATATTTGAGAGTAAAGATGTATAACTTTACCAATATGTTCTTCTCATGTTTTGTTTAAAGCCACGTGTATTAAAAAGACTGATAACCTGAATTTGGTGAGGTAACTGTTTACTAAATGTGTAGACTACTACTACTCCAAATCCACAGGAAAAAAGGCTACTCTGGAGGGGAAAAGAAAAAAAAAAAAAAAGAAAAAAAAAAAGAGAGGGTGCCACTTAAATCGTCATTGATTTTAAAGTGCTAGAACCAGAGATGCAAACATAAGAAATATGACTGATGGGCAATGGGAGTAGAGTAAGTGGCAGCTTATTCTGAATGACCTAAGCATGCTCCTTTTAAAATAAAAAATCCTTATTTCCCCTATTAATGTAGGTTCCCAACTTTTTCTGATGCTACAGAATGTACATTTCTGTGACAAGATATTAGAATAGTAAGAAATTTTATTAATCTACTCACACTTATTCTCTTCCATGATCAAACTTGGAATAAGCAGTTAGGCTTTACTATCCCCTCCTCCCCTCTGTGCTGTTTCCCCAGTAACAGGTTCAGACATGTTGGTGGATGAGCTTAGTGAAAAATATATAGCCCTTATGATCTCAAGTGACTGGTCAGTGCTCCAGGAGGGTATATCACCTCAGCCACATGAAGTGAAGTGAATATTTAATTTTGCCAACCTTTGGAAAAAGAGGGTGAAATGGGAAAGAGAACAGTGAAACTTATTTAGTTGCTCGATGGTTATTGTTCAAACAAAATTCAAAACACAAGTACCAAAAGTCTAAAACTTGCATTTCATAATATTCCTCTTAGTATCTAAGCAAGCCCTCAAGACTTCTAAGTGGAAGACAAAGTTCAGATGAAATGTTAATCTAGGAATAAGAGATCCTGTCATCTAAAGGCTAGTGAGTTGAATAATTAAGAGGAAACACTGAAAACTGGATGTGATAAGAGCAACCATGTCACATTTTTATGACATTTTTTGTCATAATGACAGTCAATTGTAGCTATAGTGTTCTCTCTGTCTCTGTGTATACTCATCTAATTTAGGCCTTTATAGATACAGTAATACAGTATTTTAAATCTATACAATATATGCATACATTTAAGTGTATTTATACATGTGTGAACTGACACATACATTTCCTTATTCTGTCCTTTTCTTTTCTGATGTCTGCAGATGCTGTATTCACAAATCTGTGCCTTCTCCCCCCAGTTTTAATAAGAACACAAAACGCCCTGTGGCAACAGGGAATTGTGCAGCCAGCCCATTAAGATTAGTGCAGCTACAGGAGGAACTCAGAAGCAGCTGCTGCTGTAGAGCTGAGTGGGCATATGTAGCCGGCTGAATATTCCTGAGGAGTTTTAATGGGCCATCATCATGACATGTCACTCTCCAAAATGACTATTTGTCATTCACACACTTAAAAAGACAGTTTGGCAGCTTTAGGAGGTAGAAGCCATCTGTATACTGTGCCTTATCACGTACTAATTGCATAATATTTATTGGGGGTGGGGGGACAGCAATACTGTATTGCAGCACCACCAAGAGCCTGCAGGCAACATAACATGTTCACAACAGGAATGGAAAACGAGACCTCCACGCTTCAAGATTTTCAGAAATTATCATGCTAGAATTTGGAACAGGGAAACAGATCACAGTGTTTGTAAACAACATGTACACTGGAATCCTTACAGACCTATTCAATATTCAGCTTCAGGGCTTTTTGGTTTTTTTTTCAAACTACTCTCGTCCATCAGTATTTATTCCTTGGAGTACTCATTCTGAATATTTCAGAACAAAATTGCATCACTGACAAACCAAGCCATATACTAGTGGATTTGCTATCTGACTTACCATATAAAACCTGGTTTTGTTTTTATCCAAATAGATTTAATTTTTGATTAAAGAAACCAATTACTCGAACCTCATTTACACAAGTGCCTAAACCAATTAAATTATGTGAAATTACCACTGGAGTGAAATTCTATTTTCAAATTTCTGAATATTTATTCTTACCATCTCTATTTGAGTCTCTGCACTTACTTAGTCTCCAGGAAAGGGACTAAGTTCTCTTCCATACATACCAATAGTATTTTCACATGATCCATATCTACTCATAATGCACCGTATTACTCGCTGTTACATACTAAACCAACATATTTATTGGTCCAGTGATTTATTTTGTTGCCAAGAATCACTGAAGCCATAAGGTAAAATTCTCTTAAGTCATTACTCTCTACTTTAGCAGTAAAATTGTGTGAGGATGATACTTCCCTGCATTCCCCAAATATAGCTTCTATGAAAGTGATCAGGCTTAAAAAATGGAGCATGGCAAATAAATACTAAAGACCTTGGTATACATCACAGAAGACTATCTCTGGGCTAGCAGATGTCCATGGGCTTGAAAAGTTTGTGCACATGCAGCAGCTTGCAGAAACAGAGTTTTCAAGAAACTTTGCTTATTCTTTTTCTCAGATTACCTTCCCAATGCATGTGAAACAATCTCTGCTTGCACAATATTAATATACATAAAGAACTGTTTCTGGAGCATATACTTTTCTTGAATGAACTACATATATGTATATATGCATAAATACATATATATTTACAGCTATATGAATATTTTCTGGTTTTATACCACAGTACAGTATAAAAAATATGCTAAACCTTTTATTAATAATTTATGATTTTTAAGTCTTAAGTGCACAAATGCACTGTGCCTTACGGCACAGGAAAGCGGGAAAGAGGGAAGATGGAATAAGAATTTATATATCTGCAATAATACAAAACAAATGCTTTTACTTTTTCTCCATTCTTGAAAATAGAAATTTAAAAAAAGACTATAAATATGCTAACTCAAAAGTTGTTTCTCCCATACTGCTTTTTCTACTTAACCATGATAATTCAGCAATAGGATTTCAGCCTTGGAAAATATGAGCATATTAGAGGATCTATTTTTTTCATATCTAACTCCGTAATCTAAAGAATTATCTATAACGGCACTAAGCATGAAAAGTAATCATACACACTTCTTCTTTGACTACCATATCAATAATATCAAATTTACCAACAAGAAAATGTATTTGGTATTAAAGTATTTTCTGAGATATGTACTTATACTGAATGTCTTTATTTTAGGGTGAAAATTGTACCTCACATATTGTCTCTTCTTTGTCAAACTACTGATCTATAGTTTACAGTGATTATCCTGTTTCTGCTTCAACTACCCAAAATAGCTTGCAGCATTGCTTGGCTGATAATGATTTTTCTCAAAGGAACCTGCTTCCAAAGAACATTAGTACCAAGGAATAGATACCTAGAGGGTGAAAGGCTTTTTTCTGTTGTTTTCAGTTTGGTTTTATGTTGTATCAATTCCTCAAATTCCATTTGCTCTTGAAAGTTTAATGCTATTAAAAATCTACTTGTAATCTCATCTTGCATGTTTGTGGGAAGTGTTGAAAAACAGTCTAGAAGGCAATGGTAAAATAGGTAATTGCAGAGCAGCTGAATTAATTACTGTGACTAACTTTGTAGAAGCTTACAAAGTACTGGACTACAGAAGGCAGTGTGATCTGGTCATTTTAACAATGAAAGATTTACAATACAGAAAAATATGTAATTAGCTGCGTCTACAGCCACACTAACATCTAATTCCCTGAAAACAGTTAAGGACTTGTTAGATAAAATTTATGAAACTGTTAAAATAAAGCAGAATTAATATGTTGGTCTATATCTCCATTTTTAATGCACATCAGGGCCTCGGTGTTTGTTATTGTGGTTAGTTTTTTAAAAATTGAATTCCTATTGTGTTTCTTTATTAAGTTTTATATGTTTGTATAAATACAATACTTAAGGCTGACTTTCCTGAAGAAATTGTAGTCAAATTGACAATTCTTCATGTGATCATATTGGTTATATGATATGTTTCACACCACACAGATATTTTTCAAAGCATTTCTATAAATCTAACCCCATAGTGTATTCCCACTAATATCAATGGGACTACTAGATTTAAAGTGCAAAATTAAGAATTTGACACAATACCCACATCGCACATATGGGAAGGTCATCGAGAGAGTCATGGCTGCTCAGGGCTGAGTGGATCAAGGAAGTAACGCAAGAACAGAGAAATTTGAATGTAAAATTCTACTACAACATTTTTGAATATGAGTAAATTATTTTATATGAAAAGGGCAGCAATGAAAATTTATAGCAAAGGATTATATTTTCATTGCTAGTATGACAATACAACTTGAAAAAGCAATGCATGACCAAATGAAGTGCAGTATTAGATATCTTCTTGTTGACACTTGTGTCTTAAAATGATTTCAGTTACAAGGAGCAGAATACCTTTGTTAACTTACTATCTTAAAACCTAAGTCACTGTTGTCAGCGTGTTTACATTTCATTTAGAATCTCTTTTTCAGTCTGGCTTGATTAAACACAGTAGCATTTCTGTAGTACTTTCTATTAAATACAATGCCCAATTACTAACATTGCAGTTTAATAAAGGTAAAACACTGAATAACAAATAAGTTGTTCTTTTTCAGTAGGCTATTTGACAATTTATTTTCTTTTTTTCCCCCCACTCTTATGTATTTCACTGAAGATGGTTTAGCATATTCATTTTTACCCAACAGTGTTTCAAAAATACATATCCATACATACATACTGGCTAGTTAATCAACAACCTGTAGTTCAAATTTACTCCAAAGAGTAGGGAAATTTAACCCTGCACTACATCAAATTAAATCTCTCATTTAAAATTTTCTAAGTTAGGAAATCATCCTTAGCCATGTACAGCATGTCAGAACTTGCTCAACAGTCATGAAAGTTGGTACTAAGCATCTGCCTAAGCGCCTTTCTGAAATAGAGACTTAATCCCTCTGCAAAGGAAGAGTGCTTTAATGAACAGAAATGTGCATCACATAGACTAATTGTAAGAAGCAGAACTGAAAGCTTAAGTGATTCTATTACATAAATTCACACTGTAGCTGTTCAGTATTCAGAAGCTGAAATAGGGTATGCACAGTAAATATGGACATTAGAAAGTCTGCTTTAAACTACTCAGATCATTCAAAGTGATACTTTGTGAATAAATGCTTTAAAAGGTTTGATTTCTTCTTTTTTTCCCCCCTCATTAAAATTTGTGGTTATGCCAGACTTTCAGACATAACCAGACTGATCTCAAGATAGTAATTCATATTTTGTTAGGCATTTTTACTCCATAGGATTAAGGGCTGGGAACAAAAGGCTTTTAATGCCCATGTTTTGTGTTGTTTTTCAGGAAACATTTGACAGGGAGGATAATGCATTAGTATTTCAAAACCATAACAAACTGCATTAACATGAAAAATACTAGGTTAATTGTAAAGCCTTCCAGTTTAGAAGAATTTTAACAGCTGTATGTAAACGGCAGTGTTCTCCTGGTGCCTTTCTCTATTTTGGTGAGTACGATGTGTGTTTAATAAAGATGATCCAATCAAATTCCTATGTAGTCATTACTATTTTCTTTCCTTAAATATATTTTGGCATTTCAAATGATGAGGGACTATATGGATTAAAACTGAAATTCACTCATCATTCTTCAAAAAACATCCACAGATTGGAGTTTTGCTATGTCCAATGCTGATGTCAACCCAGGATTTTTTCAACTCCGTGTTTTCACCAGCACACATTCTTGCTGAGTTTCCTACTCACTGCCTTTAAGTCAAGCCAAGACAATCAATTTAGTGCCACTGATAAACAAATTATGAGAAAATACTGAAATGGCAGGTGTTATCTTACGTTGGTCATGTATACTTGCTGAATCTACATTAAAATTCAAATTCTGAAGACGTCTTTCTAATTCTGAAAGCAATCTGGATTCTACTGAAAATGTTTGATGTCTTCCTTCAGAAACTCATTGCTGAAGGTTCCAGTACTTCATATATATCAAGAACTTTCGATTTACATAAAGGCCCCTCTGATTATCTTAAATGTGTCCATTTGCTGCTATAAAACACATTGCAGAAGGTATATAATCCAAATCCTTAAATGGTTATCTAATGATCATTTTACACGTTGCTCCTCTTCTAAGTGAGCTCTGATTCAACAAAAATAGAGCATGCAATGAGTTCCTTCTAAGAACACTCCCTGTTTCTGAAGCATCAACATGAAGGTACAGGGTTACTAGTATTAACTGCGTTAACTGCAAACACAATCAGTCATCTGAACTTACTCTCATCTTCCTCAAATGCTTCAACTCAGATGACTGTTACTAATTTGTCTGTCATACTTGTTGTGTGTACCATTAAACATCTCCTAAAGGGATCTTTTATTATAGTATCTGATTGCTTTATTACAGTATCTATTCAGTTTTATAACCGAATCTGAAAACAATGAATTACTCTTGGAGATTAGAGTTTAAATCATTACACTACTTGCCCCCAGCATTCAAGACTGATCTTTGCTGAGTTTCACTTGACACAGCATGTAAACTTCTCTACCAGATTGTCTGAGCACTCTCAAAGCTTAATTGATCCAATTTGTATGTCTCATCCTGGCAGAATTGTGCATCATTTCTATCCTCTTGGACTAAGTGATCACAATCTAATCACTCTGTATACAAAGCAGATGGAAAGTTTCCAGCTCCTTTGCTATCCCCTTGCATGCATCCATACTAAAGCAATTCTAATTCAACAAGCAATCTGATCTTTCTGTATTTTTATAGGATTACTGTCTCATTGATAGGCCTTCTGTCACCAATTGTAATGTTCAGAACTTTATACTCAAGGCATTTTCACTTTTGTCTCACACCTTCTGTGTGGTCCATTAAAACCATCACTTAATTTAACAAACTGTGCTAAATATCCTCCCTTAGGGAAGTTTTACACGGCTTGGTGTAAACCAGTAGAGCTCTGTGCACTGGAAGGAGAGACCAATTTCTGTTCATTGATAATCTGCTCCTATATTTTCAAGGGAAAACAATTAATTACATTCCCATTCATAAAGTTCATAACCTTGTACATTAACAGCTACTACCAGAAATTGTGCATGTTTTAGAAGGAAAATGTTGGTTTAAAGTCAGTAAATATTTTCCAAATTGTAACTGTTTCTGATCATGAAACACAAATCTCTTATTTATGTAATTTTTCTGTACTTTTTTCCTCCAGAAATGTGTAAATCATAATTTAAATACAATGGTAGTCTTGCAAAAAAGTTTTATTACTTACAAATAGGTGAAATCTAGCTTGTGAAAATAACACAAATAAAATCTGAAAGGAAGTCACAAGCACATCAGTCACACTAACAAAGATCAAGGATGTATAAATTTCAAAGATTATTGAAATCAAACTTTCTGAAGTGAACAGAAAATTCTACTTGATAATCTAAACTTGTATTTCACAGCTGGAATTTGCATTCCCCACCTACCTCTAGTTCACAAATATCTTCAGATGTCATTATATTTCTTCAACCATACTCTATTCCTTGCACTCCTAACTGGTGAATCATTTGTCCTCCTAACGGTTACACAGATACTTTGCTCTTCTGGGAGTCTACGGTTGGCTAGTATTGGCTTTTTTTTTTTTTCCTACATGCATCCTTTTTATTGCTTCTTCCTCTTTTTCTTCTTTTTTTCCTCCATTAATAACTATTCATATTTGCTCAGTAAAATTTACAAGAATGCAAAATGATTGTTTGGGTGTTAGTTGTTTTTTTAAAAATTTTCAGTGAAGAATATGTGAGCATGCTTTTCACAAAAGTTATCAAACACTGTTGTTCAGTGCTCATGACAGCACAAGATAAGGAATACCCTTCAGATTGCTCTGCAGCTACTTTTAAAACAAGTGTAGGACTGAAAGGCAAAACCAATGGCTATATAAACAAATAAAGGATCCAGAATAGCACTATTAAATTCTCCAACTTTTATCAAAGAGAAAGCATGGCATTTCAGCAAGAGCCATGCTGGTTTGTCTATATATACACAAAAACAGTGGTACAAGTGGAAGGAAAGTAGTTGTTCAATAGAAAATCTAGTGCATCCAATGTTACCTGGCAAAGAACAAACTGAATTAACAAAGTAAACCAATTTGATCATATAAAAGGCATTAAGATTATAAACAGACTTTCTGTTAATGTGCTGCATGCTGAAAAGTAGTAGTATAAAACCAGCAATGCGTTTCTGTGACTTGCATGTCCAATAGACCCAGTGGACAAGTCATATGTAACCTTTTGGTACTGCAACCTTGGCTGTATGTTGTAAAGATGTGCTCTTTTTTGCAAGGATATGAATTATGTCTCTGGTCACATAAGTAAAACCCCTGCTATATTCAGAGTCTGTGCTCATTGTAAAAATGTATGGCCGCATAGCTTACAACAGGCTGTGCAGGTTAAGTCAGTGGAACATAACAAACACATCTGTAGATGACACTCAAGAAATAATAGAATGCAGTTTGCTGTCTCTCAGCTGTGTTAGCTCAGCAGGACTAATAGCAATAATAAGCACGAAAAAAAATTATCACCAGAACAGGCAGGTGTGACTCACACATAGAATTTGTCTACTGAGTAACAAAGTATAATTCTATCCAGTCACTTTTAAGAGTAAATTTTCTGCTACTCTGTAAACAATCAGACACATATTAGATGGGTTATATTGTACTTAGAGAAAACACCCAGGGTTTCTAAGCCAGTGTGAAGACTCATGGCCCAGAGCTGCCATTTTATGTGGTCACCTGCTGCTTCTCCCTCCACCCTGAAGGTATTTAAATCTTCAGTTGAGGTGAAAAAATAACAGTATTGAATGTTTTCCTTGAGCCCAACCTTACACAAAATATCAGGAAGGGTCTATTAATTAATGAAAGACCCAAGTTCAGTAGTATCAACATCATTCTTAAAATACTATCTTCTACCAGACATTACTAATGTTTTACTTAATGTTTTACTTAATGTTTTAGAGTTTAAGAAAATCTGTCTTACATCATTGCATTATGTTTGTGCCACCGACAAAATCAAAAGTGCCTTTGATTTTGAAAATAGATTAGGAAAGCTTTCTATGTAATGTTCACCATCAACTATATTTAGATTTCCAACAGATCCAAGTAATTATGAGGAAAAAAGATCTTTTTTCATCCCATTACTCTCTACAACGACCCTTGTACTGGCTCTATCAGAGTTCTATTATCAGTAAAGGTTATTTACAGGTGCAAGAGTGTTTGACTCCAGGAATATTTGCAATATTGCTGATCACTTTGTTCTCTGTAATAAACTTAACTCTTCTGACCTTGATGGTTAAGCTGCAGCATGTTTTCCCTGTATCTTGCTAATTACCTTACAAAGTAATTTTCCGGAGAATTGAATCTGATCCACAACCTGTTAGCTCATCCTGCTACAGTCCAAAACTGTGTTCCAAATTGATATTTGTACTTTAAGCATAGTACAAAGCACACATTAAGTGGTCATGACTGGAAGGTGGGCCACTGTATCTAATGCACAGAAGATAATATTATTTCAGAATCAAAAGTAAGTAACTTGATTTTTTAGTGCAGTCCGAAAATACAGATCCTTTTATCTCTAAAGGTATCAGAAGGGTCTGTCATCAGGGTGGACATCTTAATCTTTCTATCCTCCTCACAACCTCATTGCCTGCTTGTTGAATATTTTGGAAGCAAGACAAAGCACCTAGGCCCTCAGTCTGTAACTTTCCACATGAAAAGCAGTCACTAATTTCATTTTGTGCTACTAGAAGTAAAATTGGCAAAAAAACCCCAACCCAACAACATTCTGGAAAGCTGATTTTGTCATCAGACTAGTAAAATGGACCATCATCTTCTACTCAACTCTACTTACCAAAATAATAGATGAAGAGAAATTCTTGAATGTGATACTGTGGCTTAAACAGTATGGAACAAAATCTACCTTTGATTGGACATTGAAATCAGCCTGCAGGAAAGAACTGTCATGCAGGCTGCAAGCAGATTGAAGGAAATACGGTTACACAAAATGATGAATGTCAAAATACCAGTCTAGAAGGAAAGGTGTCTACTAAGGTTCTGAAAGAACTAGAGAACTCGTGAATATCATTATTTCATCCCCTTTACTCCAAATGCAAACTTATCTGGAGTGCAGGCTGCCTTCCTTAGTGGTAGACCATAGCATTAATCCTGATTTTCAGCTCTTAATTTGTAAAAAATCTGGACATGGTCCACTTGGTGCCCTTACAGCTGCACATATTCACATCCTTCCATCCATCTGCTGACAGCTCAGACTTACTTGAACTCCTCCAGATCTGCATGTTGCTTTTTTGCTTATCCGCTCTGTCTTGACTCAGTAATTCTTAGAATCTCTATGGATGGAAGGCTTTTCTTTCTTGTCCTATGACGTTTGGTGTCATGTTGCTCATGTTTTAGGGGTTTTTTTGATCAAAATCTGAATTCTCTAGCCCTCTCCATTAACATTTTATACAAAATTTTTACATCTTTCCTTTTCTATCCTTTGCTTCTTTGTTCTCAGAAAATAAACATAAATCATTTTCCTACTAGCTTTTGTCTTCTTGACGATATTTATTTTTGCTGCTGTGTTATGTCACAGATTACCTTGTTATACATGGCAGCTTTCTCTTTCAATTACTTTCCTGGTTTGAGAGCACCAAGACAGAAGTTTTCTGGGACTCCTAGCATACATTGCAATCACAATGGTGAAGGAGGAGCAGCTGTGCCTATGGGGAGGAGAGGATGGATCAGGTGACCCAAATGGACCAATCTCAGATTTACTTCCCATAGTGCTCAGTATCTAAGGGCCCCTACAAGAAGCCCAAAGGCTTTTAGTGCTTGCTGTGATGGAAGGGTTATCATTGACTGTTTCTTGTCTCTCCTTTTGCTGGTGTTCCCACCTCCTGTTTTCATGCTGCAGAGGAGCATTCTTCATCAGGACAGGCTGCCTTCCCATGTCTCTTCTGGTGGGAGCTGCAGAGCTCCGTTTTGTTATTTTGTACAGTCATCAGGTATTTTGTACAGTCATCAGGACTCTGTGCTTGCGTGCTCCCATTTGCTGCTGAGTACAGTCTGGGAGTTTTTTTTTTTCTGTTCAGGACCTTATTGTCATCTGGAAAGTGTGGTTCCCATATTAACATATTCTTTTGTATCTTTGAGCATATTTACATACTTGTATATATCTGTATATAATTTCACATCTTCATTGTTATTGTTGTTTTTTCTCATTAAATTGGTTCAAATCTCTCTCCCTGGTTGTCCTGTTATCTTCCCCTGGGAGGGCAGTAGGAGGATCACAGAGAGCATCTGTCAAAGTTTAGTGGCCGACCCAGCCTTAAACTTTGACAAATTACAAATGAGCTTTACTGTCCCTTTTACCTGCATCTGCTAGTTAACAGACCTAGTGCCTGGCACATTTCTCAAACCTGAGTATTACTAGACCTCTGGCTAGCTGCCCTCCTTTCTCATCTGCGTGAACATAACTAAGTCAGATACCACTAGCACCCACGAGGTCTTCACTCTAGAACCTCTCTATGGTAGGCTGATGTCCCACATACAAGCATAAAACATCCTTAGCAAGGAGAAAACAGAATCAAGACCTATACATATTATTGTTATACCTTAATCTAAATTAATATTTTCATTGATTGCTTCGATATATTCTTTTCAGCTTTATATCAGGCTCTGGAGGGAGAAAAAAACATAGCATATTGCTTCATCATGGCCCTTGGATTCTCTCCCTCCTTGGGATGCCCTTCTTCTCAAACTTTTTCAATCTCTTTTTTTCCTGTACTAAAATCATTAAGACTAAAACCTCCACATTTTCTTTCAGTCTGAAAATAAACATGAGTTGAATAAATGTGTAGGTGCAAGTGGGAATTATTCCTCAGTGTAAAGTATCTGCATTGTTTCCTATGCTTATACACATATACATTCTATTACCCCAATACATACACTTATGTATATCCCTTCTATTGCCCCAGTTCCTACTGGTTTCCTCCATAAAATCTGTTTTGGCGTGACTTTATTCAGTTTCTGTCAAACAGATAACTTAGAATAACAACTAGTATTTCCTTAGGTCTCCATATTTTTCAAAAGGAATTGATTCGCCCTCAGGAATCCACACAATTCAGCAGAAAGAATAAAACAGAAAAGCAAAAAGGTTTTAAGATTGTCAGAGTAGTAGTGGACTTGAGATTGCAAAGGAAGAAACAAACATAAATTGTGCAATTTGAATCATACAGTGAGACTGGAAATAACAGTTTCACTTGGCTTGTTTATAATAGAGTGCTTTTGTTTGGGTTTTTTTTATTGTCAGGAAGATATTGAAAAATTAGAGAGAATTAACAAAAGAGTGGTAAAGATGAACAGAGCACTGCAGTGCTGACTAACGAGGAAAACGTTTTAGAAGCGTGAAATATGTATGGCTTCGCTAAGCAAAAGTTAAGTGGCTAAAAGATGGGTGGAGAGGACAACACTTTACATATACATGAATATTATGAACATCCAGGAATAGAGAAATTATTTAACAGTTTTTAGTATAAACATTATACAGCTTTATAGCCTTGTAAGTTAAAAAAGAAACATAAAAATACACCAAGTTCTTTCTCAAATGCCTACTCTACCTATATAACGTGTGTAAATTGCATAAGAAAACAAGTTAAAGATTTTGCTAATTTATGGCAGTGCATTTATACCATGATTATGGAAACTTAAGAAATGACCATCTGCTTTTCCCAACTGTGTCTGAAAACTTTTCATTGTTACAGATTAATAAGCTAAACTTTGCCTAACAAAACACCTGCCTACCTTGAAAAGAAAATAAATTGCTTGATTGCCTAGTCAGCAGGGTTACAATTTGGTACCTCACATAAAACATTTAAGCAGCTTATCATCCTTACACATGTATCCAAGTATCAGATTTTCTGTATTTTGGAAGGATTTCAAATGGAAAATAACTTCATAGACTGAATTCTTCTCACACACACACTCCACAGCAACGAAATTGCATATCTCTATAGTCCTCAAGTTGATTTTGCATGATTTACAAAACCAGGAAAACTAAATGGGACAGTATAAATACGGTAATATTTTGTGGAATTCATGCAGCAGTTTCTCCTTGCATCACTTGAAAAATGACATTTATTTCTTCCTATTCAGAGAGAGATAAAGAATCTCCTGTGATGTAGGCAGAAAACTATGTTGGACCACCCTATGAAACATGCATGTAGGCCTTCAGTGCTTTAAGAACATTATATGACTATAAGGAAGGAAGGCACTGTTTTTTGCCTATCCAAACGTGGAGTATGTTGCTACTTGTTGTCAGTTAGTCCTCTTTTACTAACCTACAGAAAAAATTACCAGTTAAAATCTCAATTTTAAAATAGCCCAGTAGTTGTATTCTAAAGTTATTATTCTCAGATGCTCTACTGGGGTCGAGGAAACTGATCTCAAGATTCTGGATTAAATCTTCAGCTACTCTGTGAACAGCATAACTTAATAAACAAAACATATTAAAAAAAAACTTTTGCCACTTTCTTGATTGTTTAGAGCTACTTTCTTCTTCCAGCGGGATATTCTGATAAAGACTGTCTGAGATTGAGCCACTAAGTAATTTTTTTTTTATATTCCAGTACATGAATAACTGCACATGAGCTACTATACGCAAAAGAGCTATATTTGTATTGATATTCCTATTTATCTGAAGAATTAAAAAAAAGTTTATTCTTCATTATATTGTTTATGATTTACAGAGTACTACTGCAATACTACGTGCTTTACACCCACCTAAACAATATTACTTCTGCAACAGCACAGGGCTGTAACGCCAGCAAATACTTTAATAGGAAGGAACTATTAACAGTAATAATTTTTAGCAGAGTATGAAACATCTTCAAAAATTATTCCTGGATATATTGTATAAATTTATAAGCTTATTTGTTGCTTTGTGGACCAGTATCTCTTCCTGATGTGTTCTTCTGCTGTTAGTGAAGCTTCTTCATTGACTGAGTTTACGCTTAGCCTGGGAAGGTTAAGGTGATTCCCATTTATAGACTGAGGTCCAGTGATCTACAGTTAAGTATTCATAGAATCACAGAATCATAGAATGGCCTTAGCTGGAAGGGACCTTAGAGATCATTTTAATCCAGCCTCCCTGCCGCCAGGGACGCCACCTCTCGACTAGATCAAGCAACACATGGGGACCGAATGGGAATCGAACCCGCAACCTTAGCGTTGCTAGCGCTATGCTCAACTGACTGAGCTAACCGGTTGAGAGCATATTTTTAATATTACATAAACAAAAAAAAACTCACTATTTTTAACTGGCTGATCCTCCTTCTTGCAGCCATGAGAGATCAAGCATTATGACCTTCTCAACCTTCTGCTCATGGGGTAGGGTGGTATTCATATTATGACCATGGTTTGGACAGTTAGGATAGAATTAGAGTTCTCCTGATAGCGTAAACTGTGCTGCTTTTTCTAAGAACTATATGTCTCTAATTTGTGTGACAGTAAGTGGCTCTTCCAGTGCAAAAATGACAGAGAAGTGCTGGTAGCACAAGGTAACTAATAGTTATTCTGAGAGAAGTGAGCAACCTAGTGTAACAACTTCTTCTTTCAGCAGTTTCAGCATTAGCACTAGCTCAGACACCTCTTCCAGGGAAATGCATACTGCTGAGAATACAAGATTATACTGCAGAGATTTTTCAGGACTTATCATCAGTGTATATATGCAAAAGCCAGCTTATTAGACATGAAGGAACCATTCCCTGATTTTTTCATGATCTCTAAATGTGCTGTCCCAGGTACTCCCTGTAACTGGTAAAAGTTAGCACTGAAAAACTGATTATGTCTAAAATACTGATATGTGTACGCATGTTCTATTTTATTAAACAAACAGTGTGAAGCAAAGAAGAAATTTAAAAGAACTGTGACCAAGCAGCAGTAGCCCTGGCATACTTTCAGACCGTGACACCTGGAAAATACTAAACACACTGAACGAATGCAAAGTGACTTTGCAGACAAACAATTGTGTCTAACAGTGTAGGTATAAGAAAAAAAGTAACATGGTAAAGGTAATGTGATGGCAGGCTAGATGATGTGAAACTGTAAAGCATATGAAATTTGATCTTTTGAAAGCAACGGAAAAATATCCTTTATCTTCACCGGTCTGAAAGAAGAAGTAGCCTTGTACTAACATAGATATCAAACAGATCTGCATTTATGAATTTCAATTAACTTGTCATCCATAAAGGATGGAAAATAAAGGCATGAAAGAACTCCATTACCTGTTTGTAATGTTAAAAAATGTTGCATGATTCTCATTTTCAGAACAAATAATATTCTATCTTTGTAGCAAAGAACAGTAGTGAGCTATTGTTCTCAACCTATCTTTGGGATGTTGACTAGCATTCTATCATTGCTTCTTTATCTGCTATTACCATTTGTCTTACAAGACCACTGTGTCAGGGCAGGGGTTTTGTTTGCTCTTACTCTGCCTAGCACAGCAGGAATTTGCTTCAAGACTGGACTTCCTTAGACCTGGAATAAAGCAAATATTCCGGTTTTGGTAGCCTTAGTCTTACAGCACTGTATTTCCAATGTCATTAATACACAACCATAAGATTAGAAGATGGAGGAAAAATTGGATCTTGAGTGACAGGCAATAATATGAACTAGGGGACTGGAAATGAGCTCAGTGGATGAAAAGGAGAAGGAACATTAGAATATGGTGAAAAAAAGTCAGTTGAAGCAACATAAGCTTGACTGACATCAAAACTGTAAATCTCATGGTCTCGTGAGAAGAATACATTTTCTGATAACCAGCCAAGCATACACGATCCTGGCATCTACACATGATTGCAAAATAAGCTTTTACTCTTACTCTTCTATTTTGTCAAGGACCCATAAAATACAGTTTTAAATAATGGTCAAAAGAAATTCAGAGCACTGCAGGTAGAGCCTATTAGTCTAGTGAAATATAGAACTGGTATTACAAGATTATATAAATAGCATGGCTACACCATTGAATGAAAAGCTGTGATCAGGGCTCTTAATTTACAGATGCTGTCATCACCTTCACTAACCTTCCTCTTCTATAACATCATGTGTTAAGGATCAATGTTCTGTATTACACTAAAAGATCAAAAAGCTGCATGTTCTGGTTCAGTATCCAACCATAAGTCTCTCAACTCTATTATCACTTCTAATAATGAAATTACATACAAATTGTCTTTTAGTGCTTGAGCATGTGAAATTGTCATCACTTTAAATCCCAGGCATAAAACCCATTTCTGTATTTGTTCAGCTATGTGAGAAGATGACTTCCCA